>NC_053154.1:67247897-67435397 GCF_016835505.1 Polypterus senegalus | reverse complement strand
TTGCATGGGTGCGTGTGGCATGTGAAGCTTGCATGTCTGGAAAGGCACCATCAATGCAGAAAAATATATTCAGGTTCTAGAACAACATATGCTCCCATCCAGACGTCATCTCTTTCAGGGAAGACCCTGCATTTTTCAACAAGATAATGCCAGACCACATTCTGCATCAATCACAACATCATGGCTGCGTAGGAGAAGGATCCGGGTATTGAAATGGCCAGTCTGCAGTCCATTTGGCGCATCATAAAGAGGAAGGTGCGACAAAGAAGGCCCAAGACGATTGAACAGTTAGAGGCCTGTATTAGACAAGAATCGGAGAGCATTCCTATTTCTAAACTTGAGAAACTGGTCTCCTCGGTCCCCAGACGTCTGTTGAGTGTTGTAAGAAGAAGGGGAGATGCCACACAGTGGTGAAAATGGCCTTGTCCCAACTTTTTTGGGATTTGTTGACACCATGAAATTTTGAATCAACATATTTTTCCCTTAAAATGATACATTTTCTCAGTTTAAACTTTTGTTCCGTGATTTATGTTCTATTCTGAATAAAATATTAGAAGTTGGCACCTCCACATCATTGCATTCAGTTTTTATTCACGATTTGTATAGTGTCCCAACTTTTTTGGAATCCGGTTTGTATAACAGTAGTGAGGTCACACAGCACCTGCATGTAATTTGTTAGCCACTATGATTCCATTGCACTGTGGGGCAGGTCCTGTTACTTTATCAGTTAACGTCATCTATTCCCACAATATTTTGCAGAGCTGCAGGTGGGACCTTTGTTCTGAATTTGGCCTGTGATTACATTGACTGAAATGTTCTTCTGTTTTATCTATTCAAGTAAAAACGATGAATATATAGATGTACCCTTCAGGTATCTGCCTGAATGTTTAAATATAAATGCTCAGCAAAGCATTACCTTACTGCAGTTACTGTTACAATATCATGAAATGCCATATCACAGAACACTAAATATGCTTGCGTGTGTTATTTTAGAAAGATCTGGTGTCTTCAGGGACAGTGAAAATTTGCCTGTCGGTGCTTTAGAGGTGCTTGAAACGTTATATTGTATTAATTTTCTCCATAAGATCTATTAGTGCTTCATTTAGTGGGCATGAAGTTGAAATGCCATTGCATATTAAGAAATTAATATGTGGTAAAGAAGAAGCTTTCATCTTTTTTTTTTTAAAAAAGAAAAAGAAACTCTCAGTTTAAATATGAGGCACACTAATCTCAAAAAGAAATATCTATGCATATCTTTAAACACCCTGAGGCAAAAATATTTCAGTAAGATAATGCCTCTGTTCATCCCAGTAATTTAATGTGATCTAGTTCAGGTATTCTGTTGAATAGTTCAGATTAAATATTTAATCACCTGCACCGTTACACTAATGACCTGTATACAACCCACCCCTTTTATGAACAGTTTTTTCTAGAGTTTGGGTATCAATGTAGATTAGAACTGAATATTACAGTAACTAAAGTACTATAAATACTAAGGCTTTGGGTAATTCTTCTCTTGGATCATAAGCATGTAAAAAACATACCTTCTTTGTTTTTAATGTATTGAAATTAAGGTGTGTATTCAAAGTGTGCCGTTGATGAAAGATTTTTTTTTTCTGTCATGGATATTCTATACATTAGGACATGTAATCCTGATTTTTAGGCAACGCATTTACTTAATTATATTTGAAACCACAGGTTCTTTGAAGTATGTGGTACTTTTTTAATCAACATCTGAAGAAGTTTGCTGTACCTTGATATCTGGAAAAATGAAACAAAATATAAATTTAAATATGAATAGTAGGGGTGCAGACAAAGATTTCCAGCAGGTTTGTGGAGTTTACTACAATTCTTTATTATTTGTGCATTTAGGATGTTATTTTTGCTTAAGCCCAGGAAAAATGTTTGTCATTGCTTTAAGGTTAAGCAAAATATCTAGGGTACTACAGGTCCATCAATCCATGTAGACATTGCTTATCCAGTTTGTGACCTTAGGGAACTAAATCTTATTTCATGCAGTCTTGGCACAGGGCAAGGAGCCAACCATGAATAAGGGCACAGATCTGCTCTCACCTCAAAGTTCATCAATACTGGGCAAACTGAGTCACCATTTAACATTTTTTTGGAAATTAAGAGGAAGTGCAGATTCCCACAACTCTTTACATAAGGAAGTGCTTTTTGACTTCAAAAAACTGATAAGCAGACTCTTTTACAACATTTAAGAAGTATCTTGATGAGATATTGGGAAAGCTTAGCTATTAGATAAACAAATGAGCTTAATGATCTGAATGGTTTCTTCTCATTTGTCAAATTTCTTATGTTCTTACATAATATAATACCGATCTTTAAAATAGAAATGTTAAAAAGAGTTTTAGTGAAGTGAAGGTTTTATCATAGTTGGATTGATCCGAGGAAATGTTATTTTTAGTTGCAACAGAAGTGGACACATAATGGTCATATAACAGTCTCCATGACAACCAGATTGGCAGGTTAGTCCCAGCTACCTCTGGGCATGTTCACCATTTTTGCAAATCTCTGCCACTGTTCCTTCCACTCCTGCTGTTATGTCTGCCAAAGATATTACCAAATCAGCAAATGTGCAGAATGTCTGTGGTCTGCATATGTCTTAACCTTATTTAGCCCCCCTGCAATTTCCTTTATACTTTTTTCTGGCATTGGTTTAGGTTTGTGTCTTTCTTGGTCTCTTCTCCAACTCTTCACTCTCAGTACTTCTAAGGAGTAGTTAGGGACAGTTGTTGGGATTATACTGTACATATTTTATTTGCCATGCTTAGTCTGTTCTTTGCTTTTTTGTAATAGTCTATTCAGTTTATTCCTAGCAATGCACTTCTGCTTAAGACCCCAAAATCATATTCAATAATTACAAGTGTATTATAACTAGAAGACATGCAACATAAACATACAAAAATGTTTTATGCAATCCTCATTTTAGCTATCCTGGAACCAGTTGCATTCTGAAATGGATCACTACACAAATTAAAATAAAATTATTTAAATAGAAAATATCGAAAAATTGGACCATCGTTTATGAGTATGAATCCATTCTAAGGCATACTAAAGTACTATTATGAACAGGAAAAAAAAAACGCAAAATACAGTAAAAGTCCATCAAAGTTATTAGTACAGTTAAGATCAATAAGAAAATCTTTAGCAGCAGCTCTAACAAGAGTACAGTATGTTGTTCTAGACAAGAGTCTTTGCTTGAATGCTGGGAGAAATGGGTTATCTCTGTTTTTTCTCAGCAAATTTTTCCAGAGTTTGCACACTCCATAAAAAGGACGGCCTCCTATAGTATTAGTCCTTGGAACTGTAATCTGGACTACACCATTGTTGTGTTGTGCGCAATGAAAACCATTTACGACTTTATATTTTAGAACTGAACAACTTAAAATCTATTCTGCAACTTATTGGAAGCCAGTAAAGTTCTTTAAGATTTGGAGTTATATGGTTTTATGTCTTAGGAAGGATTATGACTAGAATTATGTGTTGAATTATCTATAAAGTAGTAAGTGAATGTTTTGAACAGTGTGACCATTATTATGTATTATTTAAAAAAAAAAAGAAATATTCAGACCCAAGTCTAATTTCTTTACTTATGATCCAAAAATTCGCATTTTAAAGAAATTAGGAGCAATGTCATTTTAAAAATGTACTAATTATGTCCTGTATTGTTTATTAAAAGTGAGATTTTCAACAGAATAATTGAAATTGGGTCTAAAGGCTAGGTAATCAGTTTAGTTAGTAGTTACAATAATAAATGTGGAACTAAGTAATAGTTTTATGTAGTAATAAAAATTAGTTATGAAACAATATTCAAAACTAGTGTAAAACCTTTTTTCATACTTGTGTTGTGGAAGCTGTCTGGCAGTTAATTTAATATGCTTCTAATAAAGGAATAATGCATTTTATTTATTCTTTACTTATAACAAGAAAAATAAATTTAACTTTGTATTCAAGAACCAGGATCCAGAAATTGCTTTGTGGATGGAAATATCAAACAAACTAAATTATCATTTGTTTAGTGTCATTCAAAAATGACCTTAAACAAGAGGTACATTTTATAAATTTATTGGTCCTGAAAATGGGTGTCAATAAAGTCAAGCATCTCAACTAGAGCACATTCACCATATGTTATTACTATGACAGGACAACTCTGACTCTGCTAGGGATCTGGAGGTGCTAAGTTTATTTGGCCATACAGTAGATCAGCAGCAGATGTCTCTCAGCATGATTAAATAAAAACTCCTGTGGCTGGATTTAATGGAGACTTTGTCAGGGGTTAAGCCCTGTTATACATACTCCCATGACAGTGTTCTTTTCTGAAATAGGTATTAAAGATGCAGACTTGGACTTTTGTAAATGGTATGCTTTGTGTGAGCTAAGTGGGTCTTGTTTTAATGTATTTCTGCATGTTGCATTTGGCCTAGTGTGGTGAATAAGGCTACTTTAACAGTTTTGTACTATATTCAGTCCAAATTCGCATTTGATAATACTCCTGGTATCCATTTGTGCGTTAGTCTAAGATTTTTTTCTTATGTGAATTAGATACGTTTTTTATGGAAGCATTTTGATTTTATTCTTTTAAGGTACCAAAATTGCCTTATATTAGATTATGAATGTTCTATAAATAGAATGTCATCTGAGTTGTTCAGATTGAAAGGTGTATTCAAAATAAAAGTGCATTTAATATGATGTTTACAAATTGCTGTTGACAAAATATTAATAAAAAAAAACTAAAATAAGTAGTAACTTTTAAAATAAAACCAATAATACATTTCCTTACAAGAATGTATTTAATAATTTATAGCACTCTTAATGGTTCATACTGATGTTTTGGAGTATATGACCAGGTCAGTATAATTTTTATTAATTATAATATACCATTAAAGGCGCACTGCGAATGCACTTGACTTGAGCATTCATAATTTTCCTACTCTTTCTCTGTATATTTAGCATTTGTTTGCTCAGAGGTTGATGCGCTTGCTGCTTCCTGAGCAGCTCTTTTCTCCACCCTAGCGACCCGCTTCTTCTCTTCTTTTGTCAGCATCTTTTCACGTTAAAACTGATTAAATCAGTGTTTGTGTTGCAATTACCTCAAGAATGATTTAAGATATGAAGAGGTAGGGGAAGTGATAGCGAAGGTGGTAGGGAATTAGAATGGCGCCTGTATACATGCACCGCACGGCCGCTCTGCTGGTGGCTGCCGAGAGTTCATTGTACAATAAAATAATAAAAAGAGGAATAACCTTGGAAGTCAATCATCACCCCGAAAGCGGATAGCAGATGTCACATAGTATATGTGTACCAAATTTCAGGTCAATAGGTCAAACAGTTTGTGAGCTACAAATCCTGGACAGACAAACGAACAGCCACGGTAGGTTTATATATAAATAATGAGATATGACAACATAGGGATGCATAGCTGTAGTTGTTTAATTCTGAGAAATATACACAACTTTCCCAACATTTCATTTTAGTTAAATGTGTTGACAAAATAATTAATTATTACCATTTTTTTTTTAAACAATTGTTGTATTGGGTTCTGACAATGACCACATGTTTGTGTTTTTACAGTATGCTGCATTTAATACAAAGTATCCTTTTTTTCTGTAAATTTGTTGAAAAATTGTGATTAGTGAAATGGTTAATGTATTATGACTGAGTACTAGAAGATTTTAATTTCTTTGAGGACAGGTTAGATCCTGCTTGCTTTCTAAAACTATAACTAAGCTTAGTGGCTCCTATGTGATTATTCTGCTTGAAAGGCAAGAAAATTGGCTTTGATATTGTAAGTTGAGTTGGATTTAAAATAAAGCCATCTAAATAGTTTGCACACATTAATCTTATTTTGCATGCATTGTAGTTTTCAGCAAAAGTATTGTCAAAGATCTCCTGAGTGTTAGGTGCTATGGGATTAACGTGGATGTTGTCAACCACACAGGATTCTTTGGGCAAATGCATCACTGCACTACTGTTGATTTCCATATCAATGGAAAGCCTTACTTGACAACTGAGCTGTGATCCTACAACATGTGGTACCTTGCAGAGGTATTTAACCGATCTTTTAGAGAAGGATTTATATGAATTTGGAGTTGAGTGGTATGTAAGCTGATTTGCCTGAGAAGGAAGAAAATAGATATATGCTTTCTTCATCCAATTCTTTTTGTTTTATTACCAAGGACATAAGGATATAGAATAAGTACTGTCATTTTTGCAAGTGTCTTATATATCTCTATTTGATTATTGTTCAAATCCATGTGAGTGCTTAAAACATTTCTATGAAAGGTTGTTTTTATAAAAAAAAAAAAAAAAGATGTTTTCCTGGGGCAAATACATTTTTGTCTATCCCACATCTGTACTATTCTGATATCTGATTCATGTTGATGGCAGGTGTACATAGATGATCATTTAAAGTCTCAAGTATCTTGCATTTTAATCTACACATGCACATATTTCAGAGTAATTCTAAACAATTAACAACAACAAAATTTAGCTATATAGTACACTTTCATACAAAGAATGTAGCTCAAAGTGCTTTACAAGATGTCAAAGAGAAAGTTACAAGAAAAGGAAAAACAAGATTAGGTTAGGACATTAATGAATAAGTAACAAAGAAAAGTAAATAAATAAATCAATACGATATTATAAAACATAGACATATAATAAATAGAATGGTGGCATCCTTATATACAGTATCATAATGTAAATGTATAACAATGGGTTTGGTAATAAGGTCAAATGGCTGGGAGGATAGAAAACAAACAAACAAGCAAACAAAAAAAACTTCAGTTAAGCTGGAGAAAAAAAAAATATCTGGTGGGGTTCCAAGGCCAAAAGACCACCTAGCCTCTACTGGGTATTCTACCTAACAAGAATGTTCTTAAGTCATTCCTCATTGTTTCCAGGATTCTGTTGAGTGCATTAGATTCACTTGGTCTTGTGAACAGCTGGGGCACCCACCTTCATTCTAGCATCACTGTTGGCCACACAGTGCATCGGTAAGATGTAGGTGGTGGCACAGAGTAGAAAAAAATAGAGATTAGTAAAGATTGGAATTTCCAGAACAGTATGACAATTCTGTGCCTATAATAGTCTACTAAACTAAATAGTGTTTTGTTTTTTTTTCCACAGTGTTAGTGAATCTCTGTTGGTAAAGTATTCCAGATTTTTGGTGCATGACAGCAAAAGGCCGCCTCGCCACCACTTTTAAGCTTGGCTCTTGAAATTATAAGCAGACCACCTTTAGAAGATGTAAGGGGACAGTCACTACATAATATAGGATGCGGCAACATTATTTAAGACTTTATACACCATTAGTAGTATTTTAAAGTCAATTCTAAATGATGGAGGTAACCAGTGTAACAATGCTAAAACTGGTGAGGTGTGCTTAGATGTTATTTTTCTAGTTAAGATTCTTGCTGCTGCATTTTGTACTAGCTGCAAACAACTAGTAACTTTCTTAGGTAGTCTTGTTAGAAGTGCATTACAGTAATCTAGCTAACTAAAAACAAAGACCTGAATGAATTTTTCATTATCTTGCAATGTTGTAAGAGGTCTAACTTTTGCAAAGTGAAAATAATGCAGTCCTAGTAATGTGGTTAATGACTTTTAAAGCTAAAGGATCAAATTTAGAATCTAGATTATTTTTCTTGAGTAGGGTTTTTAACAACTGCTGTCTTTAGACAGTCAGGGAAGATCCCTGTATCTAATGCTCAGTTCACCATGTCAAGTACACCATCAATGAGCACATCAGAGACTTCTTTGAAAAAGACTGCTGGTACTGGGTCCAGGACGTAAGTGGAAGGAGTCAATTGAGAAATTATTCTGTGCAGTTGGGGCAGATATATTTCAATTACAATATACAATAACTCCCTTAAAAGAGCATGCTGCGGTTTGATAGGATTAACTTTGGGTGGATGCATTATATTATTTCTGTGGCAAAAGCCACACAAGTTTCACTAGTAGTTTTTATGGAGCATTGCGTTCAGTGAGCAGAGTTTAGAAGATGAGTGCAAATCATACAATTATTCAACTTAAAATTATATATCGAGCACATCTGTCTCGCTTAAAACTGTCCAAAATGTTTCCAGGGCAAGATCCAACCTGTGAACGCTGCAATCAAGTTCCAGCCTCACTGGGTCACATGTTTTGGGCCTGCACCAAATTAACACCATTCTGGACAAAAATTCTGAAGTGCCTTTCAGACAGCCTTGGTGTCACAATCCCTCCTAACCCATTAACAGCTGTGTTTGGTGTTCTCCCAGATGGGCTTAAAGTGGAGAAGGACAAACTGTGATTGCATTCACTACACTTTTGGCACACAGACTTATTTTACTAAACTGGAAGAATCCTAACTCTCCTCTTTTAAGTTAGTGGGTAACTGATGTTTTATACTATTTAAAATTGGAAAAAAATTAAATTCTCAGGATGAGGATCAGTGCAGAACTTTTTCAAAACCTGACATGATCTAATCAATAATAGTTTAGAATAAGCTCTTAAAGCACTGAGGAAATAGATTCTCTTCCCATTTTCCTTTTTTTTTTATCCACCTATTAAACTCATCAATTTATGTATTTTGACCAGCTTTAAGTTTTACTCCGTTGGCCATGCTCTCTTTCTCAGGGGTGGGCTTTGGGTTGATTTGTATTAAATCCTATTTTTTGTAAAAATTGATCTATTTGTATGGAATGATTACAATAAAATCAATAAAATTTAAAAAAAAAAAGAACATGATCAATAGTTGAGAATAAAACTCTTGGATTTTAGCATTATCATTTATAATTTTAGAGAAATAGGACGACTTCTCAAAATGGACTGTTTTGTTATTTGTGTGTGCCATCTGTATTTCATAGTGGACTATTAGTTTAGTTTTTCTCCATTAATACTCAGTCCCCCGACATTTTCTCTTTCTATCAGACACTCTTTGGGTTTCCCAAGGTGTTTTAGTGCCGGAGGATTTTTAATTTTTTCAGGGGCCACTGTGTCAGCAGCAGCCCTTACCTTAGCATTCAGAATTTCCACCTTACTTGGATACATTACTAGATGTATTAAGGCAAGACCTACATTCAGAATAATTATTTAGAATATTGGCAAACCTTAAGCCTGAAAATGAATGTTTTTTTTTTTTTTAACCAATAAGCTTCTAATACTTGTAGTTACCAGCATTTCTACATCAAATAATTTGCAGAAATGGTCAGATATATCGATGTGCATAATCTGCCTCATGTCAACTTCAAATCCTTTTGAAATGACTAAATCCATTAGGTGTCCTCCCTTATGTGTGGGCTGGATGATGTGCTGACAATGATCAAAAGAGTGCAGTAAGTTCATAAATTATGTTGCTTTCAGGTTACACTAGGTATCCACATGAAAACTGAAATTTCCTACAATTAGGAACATATTTTATTTAGTTATTATTATTGATACTAAGTCTGAGACTTCCTCATTAAAAAATTATATTTTGGTGGTCTATAAATGGTCAATATGAGAGACTACAACACTCCTTGAATAACCACAGCAGGATACTTGAAAGATGGAAAAGTACCAAAATGAACATCTTTACAGTTTAATTGGCTCGCGTAAATACTCACTAACCTGCCGGGGTCTATAACTTGGCGAACCGAATGAACAAAATTGTAATTTGGAGGTGTCGCTTCAATTAGCACTGCCGCACAGTCAGAGCTGAGCCATGATCTATTTTCCTATCACCGATAAAATTGTTAATGTAAAAAATGTTGCTGGTTAATGCTCTTAATATTTAGTAGAGCCACATTTAAAGGCTCAGAAGAGCAGAGCTGAATCAGAGTGTTAAGACAGCTTGATATGGTAATTAAGTTATTCACACTTATGCTGCTTTGTCCAGATTTTTTATTTAAGCTATGGTCTGTTATTATACTTCTAATATTGTGCACATCTATAGGTGAAATGGTAATTAGATTATTCACATTTATATTGCTTTGTTCGGCTTTTTTAGTTAAACTATGGTCCTTTTTTATATTGCTGATGCAGTGCACATCTATAGGCGAACCCACTACTGCGGCCCTCCAGGAATGACTTTGCCCACACCTGCACTTCAGTATTATCCCATCTTAACACAGGGATTATAGTGAACATTTGGACTAAAGTTACATAGTCAAGAAAGACAGATTACCTTAAAGATATTGTTTGAGAAGACCTCCGTATCTGTTTGGAAATGTTTTGAATGCTGAAGAAAACATTTTGAAGGCTGACAACAAAAACTTTATCCACTTATCCTTGTATCAAACCTGCCTAATCCAATTGTGAAGTCATGAAGGCCACTGCCTATACCAACAGCATCAGAACAAATTAATATCTGCCTTGAATGGCACACTAATTGCAGATCATATTCATGCACACACCCACACTCACTCATGTAGGGACAATTTCCAGTTGCAATTACACAATACGCAGAGTGATTGGGGTATAGGAGGAAAATTTGATTGGGGTAACTTCTGAAATGTATCTAAAAACCGCATTGTCCAGAGGACACAACACCACATATAAGCAATGCTTCCATCCAATTTTTGTTTACTTCATTAAATAGTCTACTTGTTGACCGTAATAAGCTAAGGATTAAAAATACTGGTTTCAGTGAAGAATTTAAGCTTTTTATTGGGACATCTTGAAGTAAAGAATAATTCATTCACCTTTTACTTTTTTTTTATTTTCACTTTCGCTTGTAACATTTCGTAAGATAATGATAAGTAGCATTTTTCAGGATAGTGTAATATATTACATGATACTGAAAAGTAAGTGAAATGAATAATTTCTCTGACTTTATTTAAGTAAAATTTACAAATTCCAAAACTTCATGAAATTTTGTATTGTAGTTTAGCACTGATTGTTAAACCTAAAATACAAATAGTGATCAAAAATACTTGTTGTGTTACCTGACTTTACCCAGAAATTTCCTAAGAGAAAAGGCCTCGGTTATATTGCCTTTGGTTTACTGGATGTATCAGAAGTACTATGTATCTAAGCACTTTTTACAATATTTGGAGTTTTTTTTTTTTATGAAGGGCTAATACTATTGGAGGCAGTGTGGTGTAATTGTTAAGGCTTTGGAGTTCAGACTTAAAACCCTGAGGTTATGGGTTCAAATCTCTCTCCTGTCACTGTGTGACCATGGGTATGTCACCTGCCTATGGTCAAATTGTAAAAACAAAAGAAGTGTAAGCAATGGTTTCAAAAGCTTCCTTGGATGAAGACATCAGTCAAATAATAATAATAATGTTTGCTTTTCATAGTGACTTATCTTTTGTTGATGGTGATTACAAACATGATTGTACAGGAAACTGTATTCTTTTCAACTGAAATAGGTCATCAATAGAAATAATGTGAAATTTGAGTATATATTATTATGAATATTAGATGTGTATGATTATTGTATTTATGTTGATCACTCAGGTATTTCAGTTAGTGTTTATCATCAGTTGTTCATGATTCCCACATTAAGTTGCAGATGAGACAGTATATGTAAAGAATACTGGTAAGCAGGGATGTTGGGGGGCATTCCCACTTTAATTAAACACACAGGCGTGTAAATGTAAACCACTTTGGAAGGCAGGGCTGGTGGTAGAGTTACCAACAGTCTGTAAATTTACTGATAGTCCACAAGGAACATGTAGAATTGAAACCGGTTTGTAATTCCATAAATACATTTGAATTCTTTTTTAAAAAAATATTAACAATCAATCCCCATGTAATGTATAAATGCAGTTGGTCATTTGTCTTACTGCATATGTGCTTGTCAGTTTAATATCAGAACAACCCACGGCCAAATGTAAGTGTGCTCACTGCTTAGATTGTACCAAATCAGTTGAGAGCTCAGTGAGACACAATGAACAAAGGTGAAGAACTGACCACAAAAAGTTTGACATTGCTGTTTGCCAAAAGCCTAGACCAATGAGCTAGAGTTTTTGCAATGGATATGGACTGATAAAGAAAAATGGTAAAAATGCATATTGTTTGCAGTGCAAAATTACTTTTTTATTCGCTTTTGGTGGTATTAGGGATGTATGGAGTCATGATAGTAACTTAAAGTAGAATGATATTGGTAAAGCTAAGAGAGCACATTAGCAGAGTAGAAAGAGTGTAAAACGTTTTGTATATGTTGTCAGTGTCAGTAAAAAATGCCTGAATTCAAGATGTTTTTTCAGGGAAAAACAAAATTTATGGTTGTCAAACTCTGTAGATGTGAATGAATCTAATGCATATCAGTATGGAGTAGCTAATTGTAGACCTGTTTAATTTAAACATACACCATTGGTCCCTGCTTGTACTGGATCTGAGAGCACCACTCTTTCTTCTACTTCTCCTTACCTTCATTTTTACTTCTACGGAAGCAACACCAAAGTTCACAGCCACAGATTTTTTCCACCAGCACTCAAGCTTTAAAGTACTCTTCCTAAGCAAACATTCCTTTAGTTTTACCAACCTTTCTCCTTCTGTTTGATACCTCACTTTTCCTGCCAAACACGATGCCATCCTGTTTCCTGTCCAGGACACACTGTCCCTTCTTCACTTGTCCATCCATACTATTAGTCAGGGGTGCTGTTCACTTGGTCCATCAATCATTTCTGCTATGCCCTTCATTTGCATAAACTCCTTTCCAAGTGCAGTGCAGTCAATGAGTGTTAGCGTAGTTATAGTTTTTACCCCAAAATATTGATATCAGGTCATAAATTTAGTTTGGGACATAGTCTACAGTCTTCCCAATCTCAATTTGAGGGAGTGCTGTAAATATTGGCAAGATTGATTCAACACACAAACACACACACAGATTTTGAGCTTGATATATTAAAATATGTTTAATATGATTAGAAGCTTGGGCATATATAGCCTTTTTTGATGTGCCACAGCTCTATGATTTTTTCAGTATAGCTAGACTGGACTGGACTGGGGGGGTGTTGTTGTGTTTTTTTTTTGTTTTTTTTTAAATTGTAACACAGTTAATAATAATAAAAGGCACTTTGTGGTTTATCCAGATGTGTAAACTTTTAACTAATTCCTCTTGAAAAAGGAATTAGAGTTATAATGCATCTTAAAATATTCTTAAATTATGGTATTTAAATAATTATATGATTTCCTATTTTTCTCAATCTGTTATTGTATGTTGAAAGTTGCCCACATTTTTCTTTTGGACATGTTAATTAGCATCAGTATGTGTACAGTATCTGGGTTAAATTACACAATATTAACTAAAATAATTCTTTGTTAATGTTGTGAGTGAAGTCCTCGGACATATATATATATATATATATATATATATATATATATATATATATATATATATATATATATATATATATATATATATATATATATATATATATATATATATATATATATATATATATATATATATATATATATATATATATATATATATATTTTATCAGTTGATTTCCTCATTTAACATCAAATAGTTTTGTCCATAACAATGTAAGTGCTCATACTGTTGATGATTCGAGTGTTATTAGGAAGAAGAAAGTTTGCAACATTACATCTTTTTGTAGTTTATATATAATAGATTAGGTAGACATATTTCTTTAATGTACTATGATTTTTGTACATTTGTTTTTGAAAAAGTATGTCAAGTGATGTGATTTAAAACTTTCAGCCTGAAAATTGAGACACAGTTGTGACAGGCCCTGGAGAACATTAAGCTAAATTAACAAACATATTGTTTGAAGAGTTTTAAATGAGTAGCCATATGCTAACATAATACAACTACGGCTATTTGCCATTTATCTGTAGGCAAATCAGTTTTTGTCTGTTAAATCTTAAATTCGCCTCATGTTAAGGCATGTTATCTTTTTCTATAGAAAGATGAAAAAGGAGTATCATTTCAAAGTGAAATAGCACTGTATTGAAAAAAATAAATAACTTCCAAGACAAGTCCAAAATGTTGTATAATTTCTTTAGGAACTTGTGAATTTCTATAGGCCAGAATTTATGTTAAATGTTGAGAGAGATATTCAGTGCAAATTGTTTGATCAAAATGTACATTAAAATCAAATCTCATCCTGTATTCTGAACTATAGATTTCAAATATTAACGCAATAACAGATACAGGCATTGTGATTGGAAGTCACAAACATGGTGACAATCTGTGTGAGGCCTTCCATATTTGTTGTGAACTAGGAGTCCTAAAAGCCCACAAGTCCCATAAATACTTCCAAAATTGCCCTCTAGGGGATATTACCATCAAAACTTTGACTAGAATGAACAAGGACCATGAAGAATCTTTATAAAATATAAATTTATTTTTAACAAAAGCACTCTGTAGCACCAGAAGCTCCTTAGATCACAAAAGGAATTTCCTGAGAAGGCAAGGCAGTCCACAGCAAGCACAATCCCTATACAGAATCCCAAGGCAAAGTCAAAAACAGAGCACAGGTTAACAAATCTGGGAAATCACTATATGCACAATAGAAACACTCCACTCCCTAGCACATTTAAAATGAACTGCCAGGAACTATTGGAGATCCTCAAGATTTATAGGGTGGAGGATAGTTCCTGGCAATGATTGACAGGTGGCCCTGCCTCTTGGAAGACCACCTACAAAACACATGGGACATAAGCATGGCATTTTGTAATCACAGACAAAAACTAAGAATAATGCACATAATAAACAAAAGAAGCATTAACATAAATAAATGGCACAAAGCAGGCAAGAAACACAACAATCCAGCTTAGTCCAACTGCTAACTGCTGGTTTCAGTCCTAACAGGCCTTAAAAAAAAAAAAAAAAAAACTTTCCATGAAAAGCCCTAAAAGGATAAGGGTTATCATAAATGTCTGTCTTGTGCACAGAAGAAAGTTAACCAAAGAATTTTGATAAATTGAAGATTTATATATCAAAATAAAAAATAATAACAAGAATGCTCAAAGGAGCAAATAGGAGTAGCCTTAAAGGTAGTCTACCCCCTAAATACAATTCTAGAAAAAAGCAAAAATGCATGTCAAAAAACACAATAAATCCAAAAGAAAACAATACTTACAAATAACTCCAACCAATACTCGACTGATGGGTGTCATTTCAGACTGGAAATAAATAGCCAGTATGAGGACCAAGCAGTTATGACATCGGGGTGGCCCCATATCCTTGGGCTCTACCCACAAAACGTAGGGAATACAGGCACCTAGGATGTTACAGATTCTTACAGCAATAAGCAGCATGTTTTACTGAATTTCAAGTTACAGATAACAGTATTATTCATTTTTGAGTTAACAGAATGAAAGCTTTAGGAAGCTGGCTGATAGATCAAGTAGTACAATTAACAAATTTAAGAAAATAATTTTGGTGAAAGACCCCAGTCAGTGAAGTCCTTCAGGACCAGCATTGCCCACTGCTAAATTGAAGTGAGTCAGTCCTTTCTCTTACCTTACAGGTTCATACTTAAAGGGTCAGAAAGAATCACTTAGAAGAATGTCTTTTTCACCATATTGAGTTCAAACTGCTTCGTAAATTTCAATGACTGCAACATTCTGTACAAAGTATACTTTAATTGTTCTGTAGAAAACAGAATTGAAATACATGTTTCAGTTGTCTAAGGAGATAGTCTATATGTCATATTCATGACTTTTGACTTTTAATGTGTCTCTCACGTCAGCGCACATTAAAATAATTGCTTGGTGATATACAATAAATCACCATATACATAAGATGTCATTTAGCTTGTTTTGCTGCGTTCTCTTACGTGATGAAGGGTGTTGTCATGTCCCACTTTCTTTAAAATGTTGCATATGCATTAGTCAGATATAAATTATGTGAAAGTTTTCCTGTCAAGTTTTCTTTTACAAATCCCAGCTTTTGCATGGAATGTTATGTAATCTGACCATTGCTCTTTTTTTTTTTTAATATCTTTTATTACTCAAGAAACCAAAATGTTACCAGTGATCTTGCACTAGTTAGCATATACTAGATACTGGTATGCATTTAATTGAGTATTTAATGAAGGTAATTGATGGATGAGCATCTATCATTTCAAATGAGCATAAACTCATGAGGGCAGAATACAGTACATAACAAAACATGATGAATGTCATTGTACATTACAAGTTTATTTAGCACTAATATCAATTTGTAACCCCAGGCTTTTGGGGTCTGACAGTCGGATCCCTAAGGATGTTTATGAACATTAACTGTGTTTCTGCTTGTCCTGTAACAGCTTAATAGCACAGATTATGTATCTGAGTTTTAGGTTTAACTATTACTGGTTTATGTAATACAGTAGCTACAATATTTGAGAATGGTTGTAATAATAAAGTAAGTAAGTAAAGTTTTTGTGGGGGTAAAAATAAGTCACTTCACTGCTGTTTTGACTATTTTATGACATTGTGCAGTGAGCTGCTTATTACAATATGTATCAAGATCAAGTAATGTTCCATCCGCTAAAATTACATTCAATGTCTGGCATGTTACAAATATTTAAGCAAACTGTATATTCATGTCTCTGAGATTTACTGAAAAGTACATTAAAATTTGTTGCTGCAATATATGTCAGAACGCTTTACATTGATACTAGATGTAATAAATACCATTTTATTAAAGAGTTAGAATTCAGTGACTGCTGTGGTGTTTAAGCCAAGAAAGCCAACTCACGAAGAACCCTGTAAATAAATATTTAGTAGGTATTAAACATTAACTTTGGCTTAGGCATTTGTAGGTTTATATGGCAAGCGATATTGTTGTGACTCTCTTATTGATAGCGGTATGATTAATAAAAACAAATTTGTTCCATATTAAAAGAAAAAAAAACATTTTTCCAAAACAGGTATATAGTTTGCCACTTCTAGTTTTTATTGTTTGTTCTGACTCCCCACACTCAAACCCAAAACCAAGTGCCATTGGGCAATTTTTGACAGGTCATTTAATTAATACCCTGTAAATTTAGGAAGCTCAGTTTTTTTTAGGATTGGAAAGAACAACAGACTTCTTCTATTTCAAAGCAGGAGTGATGCCTGGAAGCTTTGTGAAAATAAATGTATCTGTTTTGCATCAACTGGCAAAAGTATCATTTGAACTTCAGATCAGTTAAATCTTAGTAATAACCCAAGGGAATCTTTGTCATTAAGATGGTATAGAGATTTTTCTCAATAACAGTTAGTTTACAAATCAGATGATTAATAATATGTTGTAGAATTTTGTTCAGGTCTATTTTTCTACTTTACAGAGAGAGATAGAGAACGACAAGCAGGCACCTGTCATTCCAATGATTGTTTTCAATAGTTTAGATTGAAAGGTTGCTGATATTTTTTAAACTATTAAAAAAATGAACATATTTCTCTGAGTTCTTATATTGGATAGTTTGCCTTTAAGAGAGAGATGCTCAAAAAGTTTTGAGCCCGACTTAAGAGAAATACCAACAAAACCCAAAATGCTTCATTTTTCAGTGTAATCTTCTTAATCACTAATATGCTTTCTATAATGTTCAAAATGCGCTTCTGTCCCACTCAAATAGAAACATTTTGCCTAACTTGCACAAGGACTGGTTAACTTGATGCCCTCATCTCAAAGCAAAAAGCCAAAGCACATTAAGGTAAACTTTTGCAAGTGATTCAAATAAAGTCTGACTGTGTTTCGATATCTTGCCTCAATCTACAAAATAAATTTATCGGGCAGAAGCAACCTAATAGCGACAACCAAGAATGCCAAATGAATGCTGACTGCTAACATGCTGACTTCATATTGTTTATATTACTGAATATCTGCACATTTGTTAGTTTCCAAGTGCTTACAGATGCTTTGAGTATAATCATCATTGTCATATCTGTACATAGAAACCTGAGGGCACACGAGGTGAGCCAGAACTGATTTGACAATTTCGGAATTTGGGTTGGGAAACATTCGATTACAGTAACATCTGACTGCATGATTCACTTGGAAATTAGGAAAGTGAAAAGAACTCATCAATTAATGTGTTAACAATTAAGGAAGAAAATGTAAGTGTAAAGCTTAAAGAAGATAAGAAACATGCTCTAACCTTATAAGAACAATTAAAAAAATGTTAGAAATGCTAGTGTGCAATTAGAGAATAATGTTGATAAAAATTCAAAAGGTGATGTTAATCACTGAAAGATTAGTCAAAGAGAAAACAAAATGTGAAATATTAAACAAAGGAAATTACAAGTTGTGGGAAATCATCAATTGTTTTCAACAGAGTACAAGTTGAAAACCTTCCAAAAGCTGCAAGACATCTTATTTTTATTTAATTAATTAGTTTATTTATTTTATAAATGTATATATAATCATGTGTATGGTAAATTCTTAAAGTTTGGAAGCAAAGAAAAATGAGTCCAGTGTATATAAAATGTGATTAGGTTGAACATGTTAGGTTAACATGTGTTGCAGAAAATTTTATGGAATTATTAAAATTAAATAGAAACAATTAGAAATTTGAATGTTATTTTGTTATTGTGCCTCATGGATCTTGTGTGGTGAATTTTTAACAGTTAGTTTTTTCACACTGCTATGGTCAGGTACCCTGTACAGGTATTGTTGCTGCCTTGCACCAATTTTAATCTGATATTAAAGCTACACTGTGCTGTCCTTTTCTTCTTTTTTTGAAGCTTCTTTAGATTTAAATATTTTGCTGACTGTAAATAACTTTTGTAAACAAGAAAGGAGGGATACATTTTAACAACTGTTTTGACTGTTACTTAAATTTAATGTGGGTATTCTCATAAGTTATCTTGCAGTGACTCAACTGAAAATTGCAGCAGTGATTATTTGGAGTACATTTTGTTACACAATCATTTGTTTGTTTTTATAATATAAATGCACACATTTGGCTTTTTTTCCTTAATTACAAACAGCATAGTAATAACCATAAACATTTGCCTGTTAACTCCATTTCTTTTAGGATTGGCTACAGAACTTGGCTGCTTTGAACAACAATGCAGTCTGGTGAAGTTGTAATAATTAGCAGATTTATTGTATCTTTACAACTGTTTGTTTTTTTTCTTGGTCTAGTTGTTTTAGTCACAGACACTATTTAAAGTTTGACTTTAAAAGATTATTTTAAGTATGTTCTACAGACTAAATCAATGCCCCATTTTATATTTTTGTTTTGACCAGAGTGATCAACCAACACAGATAAGTAATGGACAAACCATAAGATTTTTTAAATTCTTGTGTGTTTAAAGGATGTGAAAAATTATGACAAGATTCTATCTGTCTTTTTTACCATTTAGTAATTGTAATATTGCAAAGGTTGAGCTGAACAATTCCTGCTTAACGTTTGGCTCCTTTGAGGCATCATTTAAGATGCATTCCAGTGTAGCTGTTTGTTAAACAAAGTTCAGTGAGAGGTGTTCAGTTTGTATTGTGTTCTACGAAAGGGCTACCAGTGTTTTTGGATAGTAACACCTGAGCCATCATGCATGTGTCGTAATAATCACCCACATTTCTGGCAGCTTAGGGGCTGGAGGCTTTATGAAAAGATTTGAAGTAACAGCATAAGGATTTTATTTCAGATATTTTTTTTCTCTTCACATCTGTGCACCCTCACAAAATAAAAGTTTTATATAGCCAGCAAACAAGGGGAATTGGACTTGGTGATGTTGTAAGGGTATCTTTGCTGTGTATATAACATTTTTCTTTTGATAGTTCAGCTATTCAGATATTTAGAAGAAAAAAAAATCTTCAACTGGGAGGAACTCCAACTAGGAGTCACCTAAGCTTTTTCATATATTAGACATTGTTAAGTTGTCTTAGAAAACATAAGGTGCATAATAGTCAGGAATGATAAATGCCTTCTTGTTAAATGACAAATAGTTGAAACTGCTATCATTCATGCATCTACCTAATAACAAAATGAGCTTCATTATTACAACATTACCTCCTGTTGACAACATGTTTTCTTTAAAGATTAAAACAAAAAACAGTATAAAAAGATGAATTAGACTTGGCACTCTATGGAGAGATTTTAATTAAAGAAACTGCTTGTTGAAAGAAAAAGGAATATTTGTGGATTTCTGTAACGGTGAAGCATAGCTATTCATAACTATTCATTTGCTCGTTTTAAAACGTTTTACATTTTTGGGAAACAAACAGTTGAATACTGTTTTATAATTATTGACGAATGTTTAATATCAAAAATAAACATTGTAATTTCTGTTGATAAAGTTGATTATGTCACATGTGTATATTTTTGATGCTGGTACTTAGATCAGGCACAGTTGGCATGTCTTCTTTCAAAAAGACAGAAGTACCTTGTAAATAGTAATAAATCTTGTTATTTCACAGGGTCTCGTGTTTTCTGAATATGAGAGGGGTCGAGCTCCTTTAAGGTCTGTTTTGACTAGGTATCATGCTTTATAACTTTATAATTGTGTATGCATTTGGCTGCACCTCCTCCAATATACAGTATCGCTGCCAGGACTCAAAGATCTGTATGTAATACTCTGTCCCAGCACTTCTGTGTTTGAGTTTCAGAGTACTGGAAGATAATATATGCATACTGGTACATCCAGAGAGTGAAGCGAGAGATCCATGCTATATGTTTATGCACAAACATCTGTGACTGTCACTACCTGATGTGCTCTACATAGTGAGGAATATAACATGCCTAATCCAATAGTAAAGTCAAAATGTGCAATAAATTTATGCAGAACATTAATTGTCATAACAATTATCTGTAGTACCCCTGAAATGAAATGATTGCAAGGTGTGGGTTTTTTTTTTAATGCATGCGGTGTGTAAATCCGATTGGAGTAGTGACATCAAGCATGTATGAAGCAGATTGGGCAGCAATGAAAAATGAAATGAAATACATTTACAGTGCACATGCATGAAAGTTTTGAGCATGGCTGCAACAGCTCTGTGATGTCATGCTAGCCTCACAAAGCATCATAGGGTGCTGTGGGGAAAAAAAGAAATAAGCTGGCCTCACAGTGAATTTCCAGGAAACACAGTGGTGAACACAGTGTATTCACTGTGAAAAACACTTAGGCATATTTTGTTGATCAACACTAATGATAATCCCTACTAGGTAGCCCCCCCCGATTAATTTCAGTGGTAGGGGAAACACAAGACTGTATAATGATACAAGAAATCCTAAATAATTCAATCCAGGAATCAACAGGACTCTGAACATGTAAGGGCAGCTAGAGAGAGAGAACCCTTTCTCATCAAAAAACACCACAGCCATGAACTGGAGCCTCCATGAAAGTGTTTGAGGCCCTAAAAAACCTTCACAAACCAGATCAGGCTTCCTAAGTCTGTCTAGGTTAAGCCTCAGTCTCAAAAACAGTCTGATAATCAAAATCTTTAATATAAGAAAATCTAACCATAAACCAAAATACTCCTCCACTGGGCTGGGGGCAGTTCCTCCATGGAGACTAACAGGTTATTCAGCCTCTTGGAGCTTCACCCACAAGGAACATGGACCATACGTTTAAAGAGACAGTATGTAAATGTGAACAGAGCAGAAGTAAATAAAAATAAAATAAGTAACAACTCAGGAAAAAAAAATTGTAAAAACCAAACACAGTTCACTACACTAATCTTATACCAGCCATTAAGCATGGTATTTGCAGTCAGTGAGATATAATAAAACAATTTATCCTTTTCTTTAATACCCTCCATAGTACTACAGAGAAACTGAAGCAATCTATCTGATACCTAAAGCTTGGCTGAAACTGGATCATGGGCCAGAGCTTGTTTTGGGCCAACATTCATTTGTTATAATGTAGGAAACTAGTAAACTCAAGGGGAATATGACTGCTAAAGGTAGTGCTGTAAGCTACAGAATCATTAGGATTAAGTGAACACTAGGTAATTAATTATGCCCTAATGTGAAAAATCAATAGAAATGAAGAGGGTATACTTTTTAATATATGCATTTGTATATTTGTTTGTATATATTTTGCAGGATGTTTCACTGTTTGAACATTATCCTATAGTTTTGTCCTTTATTGGTATTTATAGCTCCTTTTATAATGAAGTACCATTACAAAACTCTTACTATAGTATATGGAGGAATATATCTGACAAAATTAAATAAATAAATAAATGCGTAAATAAATAAAAGTACTGTGAAATGTGAGCATAAATAAATAAATGTATCATGAAATGAAGCCTTAATAAATAAATGTATCATGAAATGAGAGCATAAATAAATAAATGTGTCACGAAATATGTTTTTCGTTGCTTATTTATTTATTTATTTAATTTTGTCCGTAACATTCCTGCAAACCGTCATGAAATACGGCTTGAAATAAAACTGTCACTTTCACTCGTCAAAGTTGAGAGGGTGGGCTCTAACACGCCCTCTAGTTACTGATTGGTGAATCGATAGCACAAGAATTAATTAGAAAAATGCTTACTACTGCCGATTAAATGGATTCTGCCGAAGATATTACATATTTCAGAGAGAGAACTGAAGATTTATCGGAAGAAATTACAATGTTGGTGGCCCTTTTAGACTCCGAAATAGATGAAACTATTTTTGAAATTATCGAAGAACAAGTGGAACGAACTCTACTACACTCCAGTTCAGGTGACGCAGTTCCCTGCTCTGGACGTCCATCCTTTGACATTCCAGCTGAGTCAATAGAACAACTTCTGTAATGCGGTTTAAAAGTACGACAGATTGCAGATCTATATGGTTGTATCGGAGAAGACGATCACAAGGCGAATGAGCCAGTTTGATATACGGTAAACTGCAACGGCTGTATTAGTTTAGGTACTTTGACATGGAATGCCCAAAGCAGCTCCACCTAATATTTTGAACTGAACAACTTTACCACTGATCAGAGCTGTACAGTTGTTTGAAAAAGTAGCTGCGAATATGCACCTGTAGCAGAAGAACGTGGAAGTTGGAGTACGCACAGATTCCTGCATCTGGATTTTTCTGTGCTTAAGCACATTTCGGCTTTTGTGCTTACGCCATGTTATAGTGCGAGTTCTACGCACGGCGTTATACATGAGGCCCCAGATCTTTACATTTGCCTGTATTTCCTGCTTCCAGCACATCATCTTTTAAGAAGTGACTGTGCACTTGCTGCCTAATTATAGCCCACCCCTTCTTAGGTCCTATTGTAAAGAGATAATTTTGTTCACTTCACCTGTTAGTTGTTTTAATGATGGTGCTGATCAATGTATAATAAAATAAAAATGTTAATAATGGCACCCATGTGTACGTTAAAAAGAAGTAAAGATTAAGGCTTTCTTAAAAATATTTTAAAAGAGCCACACTGTAATGTTGAATTATTCTGAATTCTTCTTTTTTTTGTGTCAGTTTGTGTTAAGTATTTTTTTGCCTCTGTTTCAAACCAGGTTTGAAAGTCTGTACTTAGTACTTATTTGACATTATTCATGCAATTATAATTTGCCCCAATCTTGTTGCAGCCAAGAAAAAAATTGATGATTTCAAAAATGCCCTTCTCTGTCATGATCAAGTAAAATTACCCAGCTTTAATTTCAGTGGAGCCTCAAGGTCAGGTTTTATTTGTTTCTCACCTACATTCAACCACAAAGAACGTTTTTTTTTTTTATTATTATTTAGTTCTTTCTCAACTGAAAGATCTGGTTACAGTTTAGGTGTTTTGACCTTCTGGCAATGAATGGAATTTCTAATCACTCTGCAGTTTTAGAAGAACTGTATTAACATTCTGAATTTGTGATAGAATCTAATTTGAATTGCAGGTATTGTAGATACTGACTCAAAGAAAGATAAGCTTCTTAATACTCATTGTAAATACAGCTACTTAAGATCAAAAGTACTGGAGAGCAGTATATTCTTTGGGGCACAGTCTGTTTAACGTCAATGCAGTGGCTTCTGAAAATCCAAATAATTTGAATGGTAAATTTTAATTGCAAGGGTATGTTACATAAAGTAAAATAAAAAAGTCTTATAACTGTAAGACTAATGTGAAATAGTAGGCCGTGAAATAGTGAAATGCACTGTGCTTTAATAGAGCTTACTGTAGTTCTGTGAGATACAGTATTCTTCCATCTTAAACTTGAGTCCTTGTTGGTTTGTTACTTTCAGACCTCTGTAGTGGCGCTATGTAATTACTGGTTTAAAAACGTTAAACTGTAAAATGAAGTCAAACCACCTTAAAACAGTACTAGCAAGTAAAATGATTCGAGCAACATTATTAGATAATTTTATAGGTAGAAATATAATATGTTTTACAAGAAGATCATTTCTTTTGGTAATATCATCATGCATGTTTATTATAATTTGGTTTATGGAAGGATTTATGTAATCATTGGTTCTAGAAAAACATTTCTTAGATGATACTAAATGAGGTTTTTTTGTTAAATATATATTTAGCAAATGTTATTGTGAACATTTGTACATAATCATATAATTCTACTTTCTAAGAAAATTCAATGTCTTGCCATTGTAAAAAAAAAAAGTGAACTGCTTTCAGTTAAATGAATTCTGAGTTTAATTTTAACAATGCTATATAAAGTAAACTTGTTTCTACTCATCAGTGGAATATGCCTAATGTAAAAATGTAGTGCATAAAATTAAAAAGCACAATAAAAAAATCTTATGTATTGTTAAATTCCATAGACTGAAAACTAAGTGAGGTGAAAATTAATTCATACAATTGGTGTGGATGTGCTTATTTTATAGGATTAGCCTTTATTAGTCTAGAATTTCAGCTTGTTTTCCTACAGAATAAAATACTGTAGGTGAGACTGGAAGCATAGGAATGTGAGTAATAATGTAGAAGATTTAGGTAGTTCTACATTTTCAGTTATCAAAAATCTGACTAGAAATCTAGAAACCATTGATGCATTTTTATTTCAAAGCCATAAAGGACCACCTTGAAAACCGAAAGAAAACAAGTCAGAAAATGTACACATGGCATAACATTCAGGTGCCTTCAAGGGCTGTGCAGGCACTATAGCCCTCAATGGATGACTTCAAAAGGTGATAGGTTCTAGAACCTTCTCGATTCATTTCAGGGTTTCGGGGTCCAAAGGTTGTGTCACCAGGATTGGGCAAAAGGCTGAAAACAAGCCTGGACAGGACTGTAGTCCATCATAGGAACCACTTTAACTCACACACATAAACACACACACTCCATATTAACATATCATGGCCATTGGCCATTACAAATGAGCTTAACCTAAATAAAACAAAAACAAAAAAAACCTTTTGTAATAAATTCCTAATTAATCCCTTCTTTGCTTGAGCATTACTGGCTGGTGTACATTTTATGAAATTGGTCTTACACAAGCTATTCAGTTATGATAAGTATTAGATAATAACAGAAGTGATGCACAAGTTGGTTAAACCTTTATTTAGGTAAAATTGAAACAGTAAGCTAAATCATTGCAGAGAATGTTTCTCCATTTTAAGACACGTGAGTTTGAAAATTTGCCAATGCTTTTCAAATAGATTTTGAAATTTTAAAACTGTGTACAGTACTGTCTGAGCAAATTTTCTTGAAGAATAAATGTGCCACATTTCAACAAAATTCATCCAGAGAAGGCCAAGCTGTTTCATGCTGACGGACAGATAGACATACATGGCTATTACAACAGGTGCTTGGCACATTATATGCAAATGAGCCTGAAAAGCAACATAAAGAGAACAGTATAGGAAAACCACCTTGTTTTGTTGTAAATGCCAATGCTGAACATTTGTATTCCACTTTTTTTTCAAAGTGAAATTGTGGAATACAGCAGAATAGAATAATCTAATATAAAGTTGGAATTCTTCCTCAACAAAAATAGCAATATACAATAATTTGACACATTTATTTTTAAAATTGTACAAAGTTCTACAAAGTAATTCTTCAGAGAAGTGATGAAGGGGAACTAATTTTGGTTCCCAAAAGCGTCATCCTCATGTAAGTTTCAGAAAGAATATTTATTTAGATCCATAACTGGTTCCCAAAATAGCCACGAATACAGAAACACAGAATACAATAACACAGGCCAAGTTGTGGTTTTTTGATCTATTAGTATTTTGAGAGGTACCCTACTTTACATTAAAGATTTCTGTTTCATCCACATATTAGGAACCTTTTCAAAGTCTAAAGATCCAATTTCATATGCAAAGACCCATCTTAGAATGAAATGTTTTTTTGGCATGCAATGGTTCAACGAGAACCCACACAAACCCAGTAAAGAACCATTATGGAACCATTTTTAAGAGGGTACTTCACTAACTTCCATTCATATTTGTGGTTTTCCTATATCACATTTGAGCAAATGCTTTATTTTTCAGTAAAACTCAATTGTAAGGATATCAATTTTTTTTTGTTTCTTTGTTTGTTTTACAAATTTAGACTTCAGAATTAAAACTTTTAATCTAGTATGTTTCTGCTTACATTTTATTTATTTACCACTAGCAAAATACCCGCGCTTCGCAGCGGAGAAGTAGTGTGTTAAAGAAGTAATGAAAAAGAAAAGGAAACATTTTAAAAATAACATAACATGATTGTCAATGTAATTGTTTTGTGACTGTTATGAGTGCTGCTGTCATCAAGGATTTGATTATCATTATTTCTTTCAATCAGGTTCGTATTTGGAGGATGTGTTGTGTTCAAGTTATATTTCGTGTTTGTCAACCGTTGTAAAGATAACAGGTTTTATTCATCGAAGTGTTCACTACCCAAATTGGTACCTGTGAATCTAAGATGTTTAACAGGCTTTCCCGGTATTAAGTTGTGGATTTGCCTGTGAATATTTAGCAACAGCGTGTCTATGAACTTAATTTAAACTTAAGCTTTACACCTTGCTTTCCTATTGATATGTCTACAAAGGCTTGTTCAGATTCAGAGGGTTGTTCCTTTCTTACTGCATCAATAAACAGCTCGTCTTCCTCTTTATCTGAGACATCACACACTGCATGCACGGGTTTACCTTTCCCAGTCCTGCAAACTTTAGCGAAGTGGTTAAATTTTCCACATTTTTTACACTGTCTTCCTTTAGCTGGACATTGACTTTTTCCACCGTGTGCTTTGTTTCCGCAGTAGCTGCACTTGTGAATATGCTTGTATGCGTCACTCGCTTCATATTCTTTTGCTGCCTTCTCATTTGTGTAATGTATTTTTCGTTCAGCGCTCTTTGGAGCTTTTGCTTATTGTCTGCATACTGCGTTCTCAGTCAGTTCACATGAGCCACTCGGAGTACATGCATCGAAGGTTCTCAGCTGTCCTTGTGCTATCCCGTGTGATGTCCATGGCTTTATTTAATGCTAGCTCAGACCCGGCACTTAAAAGTTTCTCTCGCACTTTCACTGAGTTTGTGCCAAACACTATTCTATCCCTGACCATCTCATCTTCGTTTGCATAAGCGCAGTCCTTCACCAGCAATTTTAACTCCGTTACAAAGTGATCAAAAGTCATATTTATACCCTGCGTCTTCTCATTAAACTTGTATCTTGTGAATATCATATTCGTCTTAGGCATGACAAATGCCTCAAAGTGGCCATAATAAGTTTTCAGTACCTTTGGCTTCCTCCTGGGTGAGAGTCAATGTGTTAAAAATGTCTTTTCCTTTTTCCCCAGTCCACAGGAGCAGGTAGCTGCATTTCTCACTCTCGTCTTTGCCTTTTAGTGGGCCAGAAAACATCAGCTCCACATGCTGTCGGAACTTTTTCCATTCTCCCGGCAGGTTAAGAGAATCCCAGACGATTCGTGGCGAGGGAGCTCCAACAAAATCCATGACTGTCCTCTATTCTGACACCATTGTCTTGTTTTCACAAATTGTGAAAAATAAAATGCTGGCGAGACTTTCTTTTAAAGTATGCACTGGAACTTTATTTATTAGAGCTCTGACATTCACGGCATCCATGCTCTAAATTAACTTCCATAATAGTAACCTTGAGGTCCCTTTTTCTGGTGCCTTCCTGATGACATAGGTGCCTAAACCATGCCTGATAATAATACATTTCAATGACATATAAATATTATAGTGATCACCTCGATAGACATCTCACCACCCAAATCACTACTCGTGAATCTAAGATGCTTAACAGTGTGACAGATTAAGGGTTTTCCTCACACCCTTGTACCCTCAGACCACATGTCAGACACCAGATAAAAAGTCCAATAATTATTTATTATAATAATAATTGTGCACAAAGCACCACCACTCCACTATTCTTTAATAAACCAATAAATCACAATCCTCCACTCCCAGACGCTTAGCCACCCTGCCTCCCAACTCAGCTCATTGCCTGGGAGTTCCCACAGTCCTTTTATATTCCCCGACCCGGAAGTGTTCCCAATCCAAAAATCCACAAGTCCTTATTCCTTCCGGGTCAGGGTAAACAATGCTTTTTCTCACCCTGGAAGCCCGTCGCTCTTCCTATGACGAACTTACGGGTCATAAGGCACGAAGAACTCTTCGGTCCTCCCTGCAGCTCCCTCATGTGGCCCCCATGGCATCCAGCAGGGCGGTGCATAAAAACTACATTGTCCATGATGCCCTGCTGGTCTTCTGGGGACCTCCATGCTGCAAGGAGGGCACCACCTGGCGGCTTGGGGGTATTGGCCGGGGTACATGGCCGGCCATATCTTACAACAGGCATTCCCGGTACAGTGTAACCTCGGTTCACAACCATAATTCATTCCAAAGCTCTGGTTGTAAACCAATTTGGTCGTGACCCGAAGCAATTTCCCCCATTGGATTGTATGTAAATACAATTAATCCATTCCAGACCATACGAACTGTATTTAAATATATATATTTTTTTAGTTTTTAAGCACAAATGTAAGTATACCATAGAATGCACAGCGTAATAGTAAACTAAATGTAAAAACATTGAATAACACTGAGAAAACCAACACTGCAATAGTTTGCGCTATAGCACTACCAACTGCTGGCTAAAAGCACTTTTTTTAACGAGTTTTAAGCACAGGGAAAAAATGAACATTTGAAAAAATCCATAATTTAATAAACCACCAAGAAAAATAACATTGCAACAATGCACGCTACGAACAGATCGCTAGAAACAGAAGTGAAAACAAAATTAAGAACTGTGCATTCTTTAACTGCCTTCCTACCTTAATGCGTCCAGCTCTGTCTCGCGTTGCCTATGTGTCTGCATCCATCTCTCACGCTGCCTGTGTGTGTGTGTGTGTGTGTGTGTGTGTGTGTGTGTGTGTGTGTGCTTCTGTAGCCGAGGATCGGACCGCCAAGGTCCCTGCCTTCAGCCACCACCCAACTCACATTGCACCCGACCTCCTTGGCCCCTCCCATAGGTGGTGAGCTCATGGGAGGGGAGGGGGGGACCCACGTTGCCTCTTTGGCATGTGCCAGCCCGAGACCCATGGGTGCAGGCCCGGTCACCAGGCGCTCGCCATCGAGCCCAACTCCAGGCCTGGCTCCAGAGGGGGGCCCTGGTGAACCGTGTCCGGGTGAGGGAAAATGGCATCCAAATTTTTTATTCATCTAGGACCAGTTTACCTTGTTTGGCCCTACCAGGGGCATAAAGCCCCGATTAACAGAGCTCCTGGGATCATTGGGACACGCAAACCCCTCCACTACGATAAGGTGGTGGTTTGAAGAGGGGAAAAATCTATTCGGGGGTTCTGGAAAGGAGGGTCCGTCAGATAATCGAACCTCAGATTCAGGAGGAACAGTGTGGTTTTCGCCCTGGTCGCAGAACAGTGGACCAGCTCTACACCCATAGGCAGAGTCCGGGAGGGTAAGTGGGAGTTTGCCCAACCAGTCTACATGTGTTTTGTGGACTTGGAAAAGGCGTTCGACCGTTTCCCTCAGGGAATCCTGTGGGGGCTGCTCCGGGTGTATGGGGTACCGGACCCCCTGATAAGGGCTGTTTAGTCCCTGTACAAGCCGGCGTCAGAGCTTGGTCCGCATTGCCGGCAATAAGTCAAACCCGTTTCCAGTGAGAGTTGGACTCAGCCAGGGCTGCCCTTTGTCACCGATTCTGTTCATAACTTTTATGGACAGAATTTATAGGAGCAGCCAGGGTGTTGAGGGGGTCTGGTTTGGTGGACTCAGGATTGGGTCACTGATTTTTGCAGATGTTGTCCTGTTTGCTTCATCAGGCCGGGATCTTCAGCTCTCTCTGAATCGGTTCACAGCTGAATGTGAAGCGGCTGGGATGGGAATCAGCACCTCCAAATCTGAGACCATGGTCCTCAACCAGAAAATGGTGGAGTGCCCTCTCCGGGTTGGAGGCGAGATCCTGCCCCAAGTGGGGGAGTTGAAGTATCTCGGGGTCTTGTGCACGAGTGAGGGAAGAATGGAGCGTGAGATCGACAGACGGATCGGTGCGGCATCCGTAGTGATGCGGGCTCTGTATCAGTCTGTTGTGGTGAAAAAGGAACTGAGCCGTAAGGCAAAGCTCTTAATTTACCAGTCGATCTACGTTCCTACCCTCACCTATGGTCATGAGCTATGGGTAATGACCGAAAGAACGAGATCGCGAATACAAGCAGCTGAAATGAGTTTCCTCCACAGGGTGTCTGGGATTTCCCTTAAAGATAGGGTGAGAAGCTCTGTCATCCTGGAGGGGCTCAGAGTAGAGCCACTGCTCCTCCGCATTGAGAGGAGTCAGATAAGGTGGCGCGGGCATCTGATAAGGATGCCTCCTGGACGCCTCCCTGGTGAGGTGCTCCGGACACATCCAACCGGGAAGAGGCCCCGGGGAAGACCCAGGACATGCTGGAGGGACTGTGTCTCCTGGCTGGCCTGGGAACGCCTTTGGATTCTCCCAGAAGAGCTAGAAGAAGTGCCCGGGGACAGGGGTTTGGGCCTCTCTGCTCAAGCTGCTGCCCCTGTGACTGACCTCGGATAAGTACACTGTGGAGGAATGAGCCTGTGGCTAGCAGTGCTCCAAGAGAGAACCTCCTGTAGCGAATGGAGACGAGTTTTCATGATGGCATCTAATTTTCCCACCTTTGTCTTTTCCATTTTGTCCAGTGTTAGCCCTGTGGTTAAGCTGGCCTTCCTGACAAGTTCAGGCGTTTTGTGTCATTTAAACTCAAGCTGCTTCCCCAGGAGACCACATCGTAAAGCAGCGCATTGGCTACTGCAGACTGGTAAAATATTTCCAGCAGCTTGCTGCATACACCAAAACTCCTGAGTCTTCTCAGGATGAACAGTCTCCTTTGGCCTTTCTTATACTCGCTATTGTGTTGTCAGACCAGTTCAGTTTTGTTGTTTATGTAAACCCCCAGGTACTTGAAGTTCTCCACCACTTCCACGTCCTCCCTCTGAATGAAGACTTGTCTCAGTGGCTGTTTGTTGTGCCAGAAGTCCACCACCAACTCTTTTTTGTCTTGTGGATGTTGAGCTGCAGTCGGTTCTCCCTGCACCACAAAACAAAGTCCTCCTCCTCTTTCCGTTTATAATTTTTAATGTTCTTCTCTCCTGTTTATCATGTTTTTAGGTGATTTACTAACTAGCCTGAAAAGCCCTGAGGATCTGTTATTTAATACCTTAAAATAAATATCACAACTTTCAATATAAACTGAGTACCAAAAGTTAAATGTCTTGGATTTGTTAATGTTAAACGTTGTAGGTAACTGGTTTTATATATTTTCACTTTCTTGTCAGACTATTTTATAACATTGTTATGAATTATCCTTTTTTGTTTTTGCACAGTGTTTTCATTTGTAAAATTACTTTATATTTTAAATTGGTAATCTTTTTTTTTACAATATTTTAACAGAATTAGCTATTTTTAGTGTGTTAATTGTAGAAAGTGATGCATCTACTAAAAGTTTTCCAGTCTTTTTTCCCCCTCCATTATAATATGTATTTGTTTTGTATTAAATACCATTTGTTACATATCTGCCCAACCTAACAAAGCAAATGTCTTCATGGGATGGATGCCAACAGTCTTTAATAGATTATCCAGTTGAAGGGAGTACAAAAACTGATGATTTAATATGTCAGATACAGGCTTTAGTTCTGTTATCTGTTCTGGTTACACTGCCAAGAAACCACTAAAAAATACTTTTGTTTTGGTATGCATTTTCCTTTTTTTGGCTTTCAATGCCTGTGTCATGAACTTTTGCTCCTTTGTTTTTTTAAATTAAAAGTCTTACATTGAGGTGCCATTTTTTTCATAAATGTGTTTGTCTACAACACCTTAGCTATAAATCAATAAATGTCTCTTTTACATGATTGTTCCAATATGAATTTAAAAACTTCAACAGGGATGCTTCTGGGAGGCATCCATATCAAATGCTCAAACCATGTAATTTGGATCCTCTCGATGCAGAAGGTCAGTGGCGCCACCCCGAGCCTCTCCCGGATGTCTGCACTTCTCACCCTGTCTCTAAGGGAAAGCTCAGGCACTCTTTGAAGAAAGTCATTTCGGCCGCATGTACCCCCAATCGTATTACTTCAGTCATTTCCCAAAGCTTATTGACCACAGGTGAGGGAAGGGACATAGATTTACTGGTAAATTGAGAACTTTGCCACTAAGAATTCGTATATACCCCTCACTCATGAAAAAGACCCTGAGGTACTTAAACTCCTCCACTTGAGGCAGTAACTCACTTCCTACAGACCACTTTTTTCCTACTGAGGACCATGGCCTAAGATTTGGAGGTGCTGATCCTCATCCCTGTCGCTTCACACTCTGCCTGATGAAGCCAAAAGGACCACGTTGTCTGCAAAATGCATTGACACAATTCTAAGGCCACCGAACTGGGGCCCTCCCCTCCCCAGCTATGCTTTGATATACTGTCCATGAAAATCACAAACAGGAAGGTGGAGGGGCACAGCCCTGTCAGAGTCCCATACCTATTGGCAACGATGCTGATGTTTTTCTGCGTATGCGGATACAGCTCTTACTGTGATTATACCGGGGCCCTGGAACCCCATACTCTCCTAGCACCCCCTGCAGAAACCCCTATGGAACACATGGAGACCGATTGGGCATACACCCATGCCCCATCCAGAATCCTCATGAGGGTAAAAAAACTGGTCCATGGCCTGGATGGAATCTACATTGCTCTTCCTAGATCTGAGGTTCCTCTACTGGGCAGAATCTCATTTCTAGTACCTTGGAAATAAGCTTTTCCAGGGAGGCATACTCCTGATAATGACGCAAAATTGAAAAGACACGTCAGCCATGACATCCCAACGATGTCCACAGCATTCAGCATTTCTGGGCAGATCTCATCCACCCCCCGTGCCTTGGAACTGTGGAGTTTAACTACCTCAGTGACCTGCCAATGGGAAATGGACATTGAACCTAACCCTTCAGTTTGTGGCTCTGCCTCCCCACAGAGGGTGTGTCCATTGAGTTCAGGAGCTCCTCAAAGTGTTCCTTCAACCACCAATCAACATCCTCAGCTCAGGTCAGCACTTCTCCATCCTTGCTGAGAACAGTCTGGTTGATGACTTGCCTTCCCTTTTTTAGTTGCCAAATGGTTTGAGCTTGATTGACAGTCACTTTCCATGGTCTCTCCAAACTCCTTCCACACCCTGTTTTTTTCTTCCCTGACTGCCAAAGCTGCAGTCCTTTTGACCTGTTGGTATTTTTTTTAAAGCTTGATTGCATCCCTCACGTCTGTTGTCCAACATTAGGTCCTTGGGTTACCACCTCAAGAAGTATTTGTGGCCTTCAAGCTGCAGCTGTTCAAGCCCCAGTAATTCCATATTGGGTGAGATACTCTTTTTAAATTTGTGGTTTTGTTTCTTTGGTAAATCATTTGTTGTCTGACCCCTCACGGGGACCAATTTGCCTTGGAAGGTGCTACCAGGAGCTTCTATTCTCAACAACATGATTCCCAGGGTCACACAAATTTTTCCACCATAATAAGGTGATGAATCCTGGAGAGGTGGTATTATAAAATGGAATAAAATTGGTGTCAATTTCATCCTATGAAAGGAGAAAAGGAACTGAAATAAGTTCTCCATCTAGCAAGTAATATTTAAAACACAGTAATTCAATAAAATTACATTCATAAGTAACAACTTGAAAAGGAGCTCATTTATTGTAAAGTGTGAATACAAAAAGGTCTGGGGCTTGCAGTGAGTTTGTTTATATCTGGGACTGAAGGATCAGAAGCTGGGCACCAGAGATCAGGGGCTTAAGCCACTGCAGATCGCTGTACTGATCTGTTTGAGATATTGAATCAAAAACTGAATTCTCTCAACAAAATGCCACTATCTATTTTTGAACTGGTCCTAAGTTTATATTCCTTAGAGCAGCTGTGCCTTTCACATGTTATTAATTAGTTGAAACACATTTTAGCTGCAAGTTGTTGATATTGGTTCTTCACAATAATAATCTTTTAGATGATATTGTTCAATCACCTCGGTCATACATATGCTTGCATAATTGCTTTCCCCTTTCATTTATTGCCAGAGAAGTTATTTTTTTTAATACTGTTAGTTAACTTACCTAAATTAGCCAGAGAAAGGTGCTTCTGTATGAGCTGTATGTGAGCGTGCTCTTCCTGGTGTTTTGGCTCACTTGCATTGGGCATCCAAGATTCTGTCAGACAAGTAAAAGAGTAAAACATACAAAATATACAAATTCAAGCAACCACTCTCAAGGTAAAATTGAAACAGTAAACTAGTTCCCACGGCAAGTCTCACAGAATATTTCTCCATTTTAAGAAGGGCAAGTTTGCAAATTTACCAATACTATACAATGGGAAATACTGAAATTTTAAAACTTCATACAGTGCGATTTTGTTTGAGATATGATAATTAAAATTGAACTCTATCAACAGAATTCTTTAAAGAATAAGTGTGCCACATCTCAACAAAAGTGGACCAGTTGTGTTCGGTTTGTTTCAGATAGACCGACAAACATGAGCTTTTGGAAGTGGTGCTTTGCAGATTATATGCAACGCAAATTAAAATGGGTGAACTAGAACTATATTCTAGCGTAGATTTTAAAAAATGTTTTGTATAATGTTTCAGTGGTCTGCTTAAATTTAGAAGCTCTATTTTTAAACAGACACTTCAGATAATTGTATATTTCTGACTTAAGTTGGATTATAGTATTATGAAATTGTATGGTCCAAGGGAGCCATTTTGGTAGTAGAAATACCAGAATATATTTGACTGACAGATATGGGAATTTTAGCTAATTAGGAAGTCAAAGCAGAACAGCTGAAAATTAAACTAGTGTATGGGAAGTCTTATAATTACTCCTACTGTGTTAATGAATGGCAGCATTATATACTGAATTTATTACAAAATTTACATGTTAATGCAAGCAAGAACAAAAAATAACCACTGATTTAGAAGCTCCTATTATCTTCTAAGTTCTACATTGGCGTTACATTGAAATGTTGCTCACTGAATTTTTATTTTCCTAGATCAAAATTAGTAGTTTTGAGTTTGAAAACAAAGCTGTAAAGCAGCTATTACACATTTATGCAGTTTACCATTTAGATAAAAATTATGATGTTATGGTCTGGATATCATAACATTTAAAAAAAAAAAATAAGAATAATCCTTTTACTGTAAGCAATAGACACACATGCCTTATTTAAGTACTTACAGATTTTTTTTTTATTTTTTCTGTCCCCCCTGGCCATTTGACCTTACTCTTATTCTATGTTAATTAATGTTGACTTATTTTGTTTTCTTAATGTGTCTTTTATTTTTCTATTCTTTATTATGTAAAGCACTTTGAGCTACTGTTTGTATGAAAATGTGCCATATAAATAAATGTTGTTGTAGTACTTCAGTCCACAGAACTTGTAAACATGCATTTCAGATACCATTTCTGGTCATGCTGACAAATACAGTTGATATCTATGATTGATCCTTAGCAATATGGCATAAATTGGTTGGCATAATGTCGGTGAGGTAGGAACATAAGAAACCCTTTGGTCTGAAAAAGCATATTCTGCAAAAGAATATTATCCTAGAAGTACTATAACAATGTTCCTGGACAGATTAATCTAAAAGTCATGTTCCCAGTTTTGTCTAAAGTTATATCTGCTTCTTGGGGAATGAAACTTTTAAAAATACAGTATTCTGAAAAAGAAGGTAAGTAGAAATGTTTTGAAATACAAACTGATGTTAAGTTCATGATAGATCCTTTCATGTGACATTAATTCAGAACATTGCATAATTAATAAAAGAAAGAGAGGTTAAGGAAAAATGTGCTTAGACTTTTGAAACCTTCACAAACTGAAATTATCAAGGTAAACTTTACCTAGCAAATGACCAAAGAGAACTTTCAATTAGGAGCCAGGAGGCAAATCATGATTTTATGGACTCATTCATTAAAAGAAGGAAATGAAACACCATCTTGCAGTTGAGCGTAGAATAATTTAGGCATTGTTTCTTACCACTGCAAGACTTTGCACTGAGTCAGTATGAGTTGAAAATGGGTAAAGTAAACTGTACTAATTATTACAACTACAGTAAAAATGCTGTAGAATGCAGCCCGCTTTCTATGCCCAACCATGAAGATCTTTGAACAATTTATCAGTGCCAACCTCAATAATATCAACAATGTATTTTCAAACCAATGCAACTTTGTAAAGGGTTGTAAAACTAACACCATCCACACAGCTCACCTTACAGATCAACACTGAGAGAAGAATAAACCAATCCATATGGTGTTCCTAGACCTGGGATCTAATTTATAAAACTTTGCCTGAATTCTAGATTGCAAATATGCGTACATCAAAAAACAGGAAAATGGGTAGGCCAAACAAAAATTCAATTTATAAAACTTGATATATGCACATTTGTATGCAATTTACCCTTTATAATTCAGTCATCTTGTAATTATGCATCTGTGAATGCATCTGGAACATAGCCCAATCGCCACCCCAAAAACACATTTAATCAGTCTCATACATATATGTCTCCTACATATAACAGATTTATTTACCTGCGGTGAGAAGAGAGACAGGCAAAAACAAAAATAAAACAAAAAACAAAGCAAACATCAAAACTTTGAAGACTGTAAGATGTTCTTGTACCTAAAGTAGAATCACGCAAAGAACATTTGTGTGGTGGCAGCAACAACCATAAGTACTGTATGTTGAATGACAAAACTAATTGGTAATGTGAATGTGGTGAGCTCTACTAGTTGTGTCATGCCTGTTATTAAAAATAAATAAATAAATGGAACAACCTCATGGTTGAGGCTTAGAAATGATTTGCTTATCTGCTAGAGTGCAAGTGCAACAGGAAGGGGGGTGCGGAATAGCACATCTGTACTCTCTGATTTTGATCTATGACTAGTATCTGTAATTATACTGTAGATGTCTTATGCAGCAGTATGCCAGAGCATATAGATATGGCAGATGAAATGGCTGTAGCAGAATTAGGTAAAACCTTTGTCTTTGAGTGAAATAACTATGCAAGTGCAATATGCAGTTCTCAATAAGTGGAAAGGGAGAGTGGGGTTGTTTGGCTTCATATCAATGGAGTTAAGGTGGAAGATTATTATGCTGTGCTACAATCGTGATGCTGCAGCCCTTTGTTGGCTGATAACCTCCCATCTGAAGCATCCGGACACCATGACCTGAATTTGAGGAGCTCCATGGTGTGCTTCACAGTTGAGCGTGCAAAAGAATGTGCAGCATTGCACTACTGCTCCTTTGCACTATGATGGTCTGGGGAAGGAATAAGGAACCAGTGTCTGAGCGAGTAGCTACTAACACCTGGCACATGTAATGATATAAGTTCTGTTACAAATGAATACAGAGATCCCCCGCTATATTGCGGTTCAGCTATTGTGCCCCTGCTACATCACGGATTTATTACTATTATTATTTTTAATAGGGGGCTCTGCCCCCTGCTTGCTTTGCTCACCCACCCCCATTTTTGGTTTACCAGATAAACAATTTAAAGAGATTATTTTCATAGGAATTGTTACATATGCATTATTTTCATTTTTACTTGAAAACTTTTGTAAAAACAATACTTGTCCTTTATTTCTTGCCCCGGGCGTGGGTAAATCTTTCTCGCGAGACTTATAACGGTGCTCGCGTCTTGCTGCTGCTAATGGCCAGCTGTGTGTTCTGCTTGTCACGCTTTGCGTCAATCACTTAAAAGCCTGTACAGCAGCTGTCCTTTTGCCACTTCACATCTCTGCCACTAGCATTCTGAAAGGGGTGGGGGAAGGGGGGTGAGGGCTGAACGCACGCTAAGGAGAAGCACTCAGATCATCTGCTGGCTTGCTGCAGTGTTCTGCTTGTCTTTGTTTTAAGAGCTGGGAGCACCTGAACTTTGTCTGCCAAAAGCATTCCAACAACTGCTAGGTTAGATGCCAGTGAACTTGTTTTAAATTGTTTGTAAGTAGGGGGTGATGTGCAAAAGTCACAGTATCACGGGTTTTGCTTCCTAAAGTTGTAATGTCTAGTCTTGCGTGTTGTCCAAGTGTCTCTCCGAGATGATCTGGTCTTGATCGCTTGGTCAACCCCCTTGGAGGTGTGCTGCACTCCTGCCACTTTGCGTCTGACCTGTTCACGTTGTGAAGATGGGGAGCTGAACACACACTAAGAGGAAGCGGATGGATCAGCTACTGGCTTTGTGCTGCTTCTGCCAAAATGCCTGTTCTGCTTGTTGCTCTGCGCATCGATCATTTAAAAGCCTGTACAGCAGCTGTCCTTCTGTCTCACTGCCTTGTCTTGCGTGACGTTAAAATGTCTCTCGCGGGATGTAAGATTGTCTTCTGAGAAGATCAAGCCTCGTCTCCCTGGTCTCCCCCCAAGATTTTTTTTTTATAATAAAGAGATGTTACTCATATCCTTAGCCCAACATCCACATATCATATCATATGTGTTTTAATAAGTTTACATGTGTTTAAAGTGTGTGGGAGGGGTATTTTAAGCTTAAACTATATAAAAAATGTTTGTTTATATGGTCTTTCTATATCGCTGATGGGTCTGGAACGTAACTACTGCGATAGGCACGGGATCACTGTTCTGTAGTATAGGGCATATGAAACAGTGAAAGTTCAGCCAGTTACCTAACTTACAAGCCACCATTCATATAGAGCATCATTAGCAAGTCAGCTGCCAACCTTACTTGGTGAGGTTGACTGAATGACTGAATTATGGGTTGACCCAGGCCACTAAACCATGATGTTTGTCAGTCTCATCATGGCATCACAGATGACTTGTGTGTTGACGAAATGTAGCTACTTACAGTTATTAAAAGCAGCTTCATTCTCAATAGCTGCCCTCATGGCAATGAGTTGTGGAAGTTGACCCAGACACAGACAGGCAGACACGTTCATGTCACCCACAAACACGTTTATTTACAATATTTACAAAAGTATCAATGGTCACACAGACCCAAATTATGGTCACTAAGACCCGAATTAGTGCACAAAACAAACCCCAAAGTCACAGTCCTGGCCACAATGCCTTTCTTCGGGCCGCCTCCACAGCTCTTCTGCCTCGTCCTTCTTCCACCCGACTCTAGCCTCGAATGAATGGAGACGGCCCCTTTTATATGGTTCCCGGATGAGCACCAGGTGTTCCCAGCATTCCTCTTCTGGCCACTGCTCTCCGGGCGCCGTCCTAAATCTTCCCCCCAGCACTTCCTGGTGTGGCGGAAGTGCTGGGGTAACAGGTCCCCAAGGCATTGGGGCGCCTCCTGGCGGTGACCACAGGCCCCTACAGGGTGGAGCTTCCATGCCCTGTACCCGTGGCCCCCAGAGCAACCCGGAAGGCAACCCCCACGTGATCCAGGGTGGGCACAGACCCACATCCGGTCCCTCATGACGTCCCGGCCGGGTCATGGCCCCTGGCATCCCTGACAGAGTGTAGTCCGTTTCTCAAATTGCGTTTGGGACATTTGAAAGTGTTGCAGATTGATTTTCTTGGCCTATATACTCACACTTGCTTTGATTTGATACAATTGAATATTTAATTCTTAATCATATTTATGTTGACCCTTACACTCTTCTTTCTTTCAATTGGGATTTTTTTCTTCAAGAATTTACGAAAATTGCAAATTATATTTCATTAAGCATATTGGCAACAAGTTGATTTGTTTACAGTCTGAACCAGTTAGTGATTTATAAAAACAATCCTGCTCCAAAACATTATTATGTTATAAAATGTGAATCTTTTGGGTAGTTTCAAAAAAGCATGACATTTGTCTTACAAAAGGCTCATTCAGGTTTGTTAATTTAAATTCCCAAACCACTGTTCTTAAATCCATTTGTGAGATTTGTTTCTCCTTTACTGTTCAAATGCAGACATAAGAGCCACCTGTTCTGTTGGGCCGCTTTGACAGGTTGTCATTTGCAGTGCTAGTACTGTGTATAGTGGCACTACCACACTACATAACATACTAAACTCATCTCTTAACTATGAAAATTCCTTCGGCAAATTATCAGTTTTACTCTACTTTGTTGCACTTTTTTATTTGTAACTGTTTAATATATAATGCCTGTTTTGATATTTGCTGTCATTTCAACTTCTCACTTGTTTCTCAATCTTTCTTTTAGAACAGTATATTTTTTTGCTTTTATTAGAATTTGTTAGTGATTTTATTATAATATTTAATGACAATGATAATCTTGCTTGTTCTGTCCTAACATTTTTGTGTGGAAATAAAGGAAACATTACAGCCTGAAATTTTATTGACTTACAATGCTCTTGTGCTGGCTCGTACTATTTGTACAAATCCTACTTAAATATTAGAAATTTGGTTAGAATGAAACTTGCAGAACCCAGCAGCTCTTTTTAACTAAAAAAGCACAAGAATGAAATGGAATGCTGCCGTTCTTATCATATTGTTTTTTAATATACATTAGTTTTACTTTGTCCTTTTGTCTTTTGCATTTTGTAATGTTTTTCTTTAACTATTTTATGTATAAAATCATAATGTGTTTTACTTATAAACATAAAGAACATTAGGCCTAACAATGATATGCTATTTTTTAATGTTCACATTTGCAGAACGGAAGAGAAAGAAAACACCTCATAAACTGTCCCAGTTCTTTAAAGAAAAAAAGCAAACTTTTTTGCCTGTTTCCCAGCCAAAAGAGTCTGAACAGTCTACTAACAGAGGTAAGCTGTGTACCAAGTTCAGGTTTCTGGCAAGTGCTGAAATGTAAAATCTTTACTGCTTTAAAATTTGGACCTGTTATGTAATTGTAAATTATAATTTGCAGCCTCAAACTGACTTTTAAGTCTATGTTTAAAGTAAGGTAGAACTGAACGTTACTGCATTTACAGACAAAAGCAATAATTCACCATCAGTTGTGATCTTAAAATGACTGTTCTGAACTGTCAGTTATACACAGCAGGGTGAAAGGAAATGTTCTGTTAGGGTTTCTGAAGAATACATAAAACAAAAAGCAATTTCATCATCCCTGCTCTATACTTTTGTGTAGCAGTGTCATTTTAGAAGCATTTACAATTTTATCTAAAGGTGACTGGTGGAGAAAAGTAATTTGTATATATATTATTTAGTTTGAATCATTTAGCTTATGAAATAAGCCAAATTACAAGATCTATTTTTGTTGCTACTATTATTGAAAAATGTAGTAACATTTTATAAAAATGAATATACTATTTTTTCAATTCAGTGCATACATACTATTCATACTTTGTGTAGCTACAATGTAGCTGCGTTTTCCCAAAATTACCAAAGTTCAGCAGCTTCAACTCAAAAAATGGGATTCAACAAAAGCCTGACGTGCAGAAATGATTCCACAGACAAAGTATCTTCATTTTTAAAAGTTTAGTTAAGTTTTAAAGTAAAACAGTTCACACAAAAAAAGGAAAATTAAAATACCAACAAAGAAATATTTAATGTTAAGAAAAGTTCAATTCTAAGCTTAATCTTGTTACATCTCAAATCGTTACTAATTTACTTAACATTTCTGAACCATTTCAAAACGGTCAGAAAACTGTATGCTTATCCCATTTCTAAATTTAAAATGGGTCTTTCAAGTCCCTCGTCACTGGGACCTGTTCTAAACCACAACTGAGCTTATTATCACACTGATTCTCAGTTACAGTAAGAAGGTTCTATCTCTTGCTAACTTATAAGGGGGAAAAGACTATACCATAAGTTATGACTATGAAAGAAATTTATGTTCTATTCAAATTAAGCAAACATTAATATGAGTTTAACTCAAAACTTCAACTTTCTAAGATTGGCTTAGAAAAAAAAATAGCATTTTTATAAATAATCACAAATGGATTTTCCAATAGAATGTTTGTTTGTTCATGGCATTCTATTCCAAATCACTGTAACATATAAAATAAATCTGGTCAACATTAACTAACATTTAATGTGCATATGCCTTTTTTAAATAAATTATATTAGCAATTTTAATCCTACTCTTAGCATATTTTCCATGTCATGAATTTGTGTAATTCTTTTAATTTTGAATAAGAAATTTACTTGTTTTAACATGCCGTTGCAAGAGATAAGGAAGATTTCCTCAGGCTCATACAGTAAGTGATTTATTTATATTTGTCATATTTTATTTTCAGACATTTTCTAAGAAGGTTCAAGTTATACAGAAAAATAAAAGTTATTAATATTAGTTTTTTATGTAATTTGTGTTTAGCTATATATGTAGGAAAGGGTTCCGAGGTACACATTCTAAATTTCATTGGCAATAATTTTGGCCAGCAAGTAGCCCAGTAGTCCTGTGCAATAACTTCCCAACCAGAGCTTCAGATACATGAATGCTTTCAAAAGAAATCCTTTATTAGCAGTACAAATAAGAGCACAATGCAGAGCAAGTGTATTAAATGCTGATGCAATCACAAACTGTACTATTCTCTCGCAGACTGCTTTCCCACAGGTCTATTGTGAAATTTCATTATTTTATGTGGCACACTGTGGTTGGTGGGTGTACAGCTCACCTAAACTCAAGGTGTCCAGTCTCTTTAAACCAAGGCCTGCTGTAGGACATCGATCACCCCTGCATTTTATGCATACTATGACTCAGTGTCTTAAATCAATGATAACATGAATTAAATTAATTTTTTTTTTTTCTACTGCTTCAACTACACTTTCAGATTTTTAAAAATATATACACTATGCAAACGCTGGATTTTCCCCCAGATAGGATTCAGTTTCTTTCTCATTGCAAGGTAAAATGCTGTATTAGCATAATTTAAGATTTTCTTTGTCTCTAATTTGAATAAAGTACAATAAAAATGTATTTTTACCACATATCCTAAATGTCATGTTTCTGCACAAATTGCCTAGTCCCTTCTGGTTAGGTCTGCTTTGCAATGCATAGAATGAAGCAAATATCAAAAATTGAAACTATACAGAGAAACATACTCTAAATAATTTTAACAAAAGTAGTGTTTCATCGAAGAATAAAATAACATTATGATGGGCTTGCACACTATCCATGACTTTTTCCTAAATAATGGTCAATGCTACAGGGTTAAGCTCTAACCCTCTTTGAAACTGTAATGGATTTAGTGGGTTTAAGAATATTATGATAATATCTTTTAACATTCTTTTTAAATAAAGTCAATAACATTGGTGTGGTTCTTTGTCAGATGTCTTCTGAAAGTTCATGGTGAGGAAATTGAATGCTTTCTTTATTCTGTCTCCATTGCCAAAGGCCAGTTGAAGTCTGTTGAATATCCAGATTAAACATGTGAATTGATCAAACTGAACATGTTCAAAGTTGACAGTTTATGGGATGACATTAGAAGGGTTCAGTAGTCTGACATTTGGCCTTGATAAAATTGAAATTAATTTTACTCGTTAAGTGATATATTAGCACTTATCTCCTATGAATACAACTGGAGATATCAATTTTTTTTTTTTTTAATAGCACTGCTAGAACAGCAGTGGCTTGAGCTTAGCATAATGGAAGAAACTGCATGTGCATCTTTTGAAGTTTGACAGATTCCTGACAGTGCAAACTAGCAACAACATGTCATTTCAATTTTATTTTGTGTTTTGTTGTAATTCAGCGTGAATAATTGCAGTGATGTCATGAACATTTGCGGTAACCTTTTGATTTTTTTTTTTTTTAATTTTGAAATAAAGCTTAAGGCAAAATCAATTTTTTTCTTGATACATGCCGGCTAAGTAAATGAAGCAATGGATTATTTTGTTTGACATTACTAAGGTATAGGTATAATGTGTTTATTGCTGTATTTGTCTTGTACAATTCTTGTTAAGCATTCATATTTAAAGCAAATAGTATTTAATATTTAATATGTTACTTTTTTAAAGCATGGATGAGTGGTTTTTAAATAGGCATTATGGAATTAACAGATGTAAATTAACTATAATATATATGTTTCATACTATCAGAAAAAAATCAAACACATTCAAAAATGTTGTGCATCACTAAGTTTACCATAAGTTTCAATTATATACTTAAGTTCTTAGTGCAGAGGATGTTTATATATTGCTAACAGCTTGGTATAAAATATAAAAATCCCTCTGCTTTTACTTAAATCAGTGATTGAAACATATTAACAGAAAGCATTCTAGATACCGCTGCTTTAGACAATGAAGTAAACGCAATATTAGGGTAAACTAAAATATAAGAAAACATGGTGCCTCAATGACTCTGCCTCAGTTACAATAGAAGGAAAATGTTATTGTGAAAGAAAATTATTGATAGCAGTCCTGTTTTCAAGTAAAGTCAGTGATGTGCACTGCAAATCAACATTCAAGTTTCTGTAATAGTGAGTATAATAACATTAAATTATTATTATTACATTATTATTTTTTATAATGTAGCTGAGTTATTACTTATGGTTATTGTAGTCTTCATTAGGCTGTGCCTGTAAACTGCTGTTTTTTTTATTTTTTTCCTCATTTTAATTAGGTATTATTACTTAATAATAAAACTAAAAAGAGAAGTATCTCCATAAGGTAAATCTTCTACACACCAAAGTGATACTACATTATATAGTGTTTATATCAAAGTAATTTACCTTTTATTTTAAAACTTTTTATAGACAGTGTTTGTAGGCTTCCTAATAGTTGTGGCCTTGTCATCTCTGTGTACCGTCCATTCCTGGAATGAAAGTGCCAAAAGTAAGCTCTGTATTATATGAAAATATAACTAGAGAAGAATGATAAACAATTGGAAAATTAAAAAAAAAAATGAGGAGAGAAAACCCTAGTTGCCTCATTTGGCCTAACTACATAGCAGGGTCCTGTCTACTCAGCAGGTGGCCCATGTGGACACTATTTGCAATTCTCTACCACAAACACCACAAAATTAACCATTCAGTCACTTCCAAGACACTCTCCTGCACACACTCTCTATCTCTCTCTAATACTCAACAGGCACGGTTTTACTTCAAAATTAAGGTCTTTCCCAGTTCACCTGTCAACTCTAAGCATAGTGTGCCACTAGCACAGACCAGCCTTTAAACGCAACCCCAGAGTTACTTTCATGGTCAGGAGCACTGTCAGTGATTCCTGATTTATTTATAGGGCCAGGGACCCTTGGTGTTCCTTGCCTTGCTTTTAACATTGTTCCATTCAATGCTGATAAGTTTTCCCAGTCCTGTCCTTCTCTTTCATAATTATATTTTTGTCAGAAGACTAGATATCCTTGATATTTGCTGGGCTACATGCCTCACAGCTATACAGTATGCTGAAATTTCAAATGATCAACCATTTCTTGTTTCAAAATGCACTTCTAATGCATAAATTCACTTTATGCATAATTTTTTAATTTCTAAAGATATTATGTATTTCCACTGCTAATATGCCATATAGTATTTTGTAAACCTGGGATTTGGTGTATGTCAAGTGTTTCATGCTCAGAATAGAAAAGCAGTTTTATCACTTACTTTTCTCTTGTAATCCACCAATCCACCTGCCTCTTTTAGTATGGTAATGTGTTTTGAATGGATTACTAATCAAGCTCTTGATTTTGAAAAGCCACATTCTGAGTTTGATACTCGAGAAGCAAGGATTTCTTAAGGCACCTTCCAACTCACACCACACTTCCTACTATTAAAGTATGTAATTTATCAATGATGGCCCAGATGTGATTCCAAAATTAACTTCTCAGTAAGAAAAAGGCTAATGTGAAATAAAATGTGCACAACACATATTGGAGTCATCCTAAAACACTATAAGAAATGATATGGTGGAAGATTAGTAAAGAAAGTAAATATTCAGTGCAAACAGAAACGAGCAAAGGAAAAATATAGCGTAAATGAAGCACAAAAATATTACAGAAGCTTGACACCACAGTGGGTAATTCTGCCATATCGCAGCTGTTGCATCCTGTGTCCAGATGTTTTCCATGTGGCATTTGTATGTTCTCTCTCTGTAATATAGATACTCTGAATTACCTCACATAACGCATGCAGGTTAAGTTATTTGGTTATTCCTAACTGGCTCCTGGGGGAGTGTTTGTGGACTACTTTTGAGAATAAAATTAGATTAGACAAAATTATTGCCTCCAGTGCATATTTGAAGATACAGAAGCAATGGGTGGATAAATTCAGGTTTAATGAAGGTAACACAATAAGTACTCTAACAAATAGAAAGAGGGACCTTTGCCTTTAAGTCCAGGGGTTATAACTGAATTATATTTAAATATTTGATAATCTCTCCTTTGCAATAGGAAAAAATATAATCACCAGCATGTACATAATGTTTTGAAATTAAAAACACATGTATTTTGTTTTTTAATGAAATGTGTGGACACTGGATGTTTTGAGGAACAATAAACTACAGTATAATGATTTCTGTATAGTGTTCACTTCTGCATATTGTTTTCAATGGTTTTTCATATTCACAGGCAATATATCCATTCCAGTTAACAAGATTAAGAACATGAGGGGGTGCAAATCTCTGAGGGCAAACTTCAGCCAGTAGAGAATAAAGGGCTCTGGCCAAAATGATTACAAATAAACACTGAAAAAATGTTCCATGAGGCATATTAGGTTGTTAATCTAAACAAATGGAACATATTTTCACAAAAGAAAGGAAAGAAATCAAATAATTAGAAAGGAAGAAGTGTGAAATGATGTTGACCCATTGAGGCATGGTACAGGGATGACTTTGATAGCCTGATTACATCCTTACACATGATTACCAAACTTTATCTGACTGAATGCCTAATTCTAGTGCTGTTGTGTATGTGTTTCTCCTTCCTACTGATGATCCATATGATAGTCTGAAGACTGGTCACTCTGCTTTGATAAATGGTGTAAACTGGCAAGATCTGCCATTACCTTAAGATAAAGTAGATTTATCAAACTGCTGAAGCAAAATAAGTGTCCTTTTATAAATTTATCATTTCATTCAAAAAAGTCATTTTTTTCCTTTAAAACAAAAAAAGGATCTGACATTTAAGAAGGAATTCAGTTTTTAAGCACATTAATTATATATATACATGGTGCTTTTTTGTGTTAATATATAATCTATAAAAGCAGAAATTCCCTTTATACTTTCTAGATAAGGGACCTCATTCAGTCATTAGTATTAAGGTAAATTTTATGATGGCTTTAGTTATTTAGATCCTTTGCTGCTCTTCGACAGTAGTCTACTCTGACCTCTTTGCATTGATGCTTCATATCATCTGTAAAACCTTTCAGTGACTTTTTTGTTTTTGTTATTGAAAAATTAAAAATTGTGAATCCCTTTCAAAAGCATGTTTATGCTGCAACAAGTGAACAAGTTTTGATGTTATTTATCTATCCATTTTCAAACCCACTTACCCTGGACACAATTCAGAAATCAGGGGGCCTGCCATCCTTAGGACATACTTGTGCACTTACTAGAACAATTTAGAGTTTTCAATTACCCAGACATACAAGTCTTTGAAATACGAACATATGACTGGATCACCAGGGCAAAAAAGAGCCCAAACAGATATAGGAGTCTAGAGATATAAGTTGTGGAAGTTATAATGTACTGTGCGTTATACTGGATTTGACCTTGTGTGAAAGTGTTAAAGAAGGACATCTTAACTTGCTGTTGTCTGTCTGTGCTTCTAGTTTTTCTCTTTGTTTAACTTTCTTTCTGTATCTAAAGGTTTGGGTATAAGGGCTGTTTGCGTTAATGAAATCCTTTTCTAAGTAAATGAGGAGTGATGTGTGTATTCTTAGGCCATGAAAGTGTCTGTTTAAGCGTTTCCTTTGAACAGGAATGAAAGTAGCAAGTTATTGAACATGACGGGCATCTATGAGATAGGAGTGTGAGTTTGCACAGTAAGCTTTTGTGTTTGTTGCACCTGCATTCTATGCCCCATAGTTGATATGCATGTTATTGTAGGGTGTAATGTGCCTGACGTTCAGCATCAGTCAAGGTATTTTTACAGGGATTGTTGTGGTTCCACATGTCACTACATTCCCACGCCTCCATTCTGTTTACGCGCCAGACATTTGGCATGATTGCTTGGTCATTGCTTTTGTGTAAGCTAAAGCCTGGTCTATACATGACGCACTGGTTGCTAGGACTGCATGATTAAACTGACGTCAGACACAGTGATATGCCTACTCATACATGTCAGGTTTTTGCCACGTGCTGTGCATGGAATTTTTTCTAACTGGCAATGTGGATGTGATGCCATGTATCCTAAATGGTGAATTTTGAGTTGAAGCCTGTCATATGTACCAGAATGATGAACAAAGGGCACACAACAGGTGATCGAAGCAAAACACAGAGAAACATATAAAAATGTTTGAAGTTCATCTGCTCATCATGTACGTCACCCCACTCAAGAGAATATTATACTCGCACTTCCTTTGCTGCTTTGGCTTATTGGGCCAGCACCCATTTTCTTTTTTTCCTCTTAAAGCCAATAATAACGGGCACAGCTTTTCTTCCATAAGCTGAGTCTCATTTCCTCTGCTATGAAATTGCTAGGTAAGCAACATTGGCCAAACACTGTCTCCTACTAATTAGGAAAATATCATGGTCCCAATTGAACTGGCCAACAAAAAGTATTCATTATTCTGAAAATTGTTACTTCGGTATTCGCTATAATGGGATTTGACCTGTACTGTATGTATCTTTTGGTTCTAGTGCTTATGTACTTTTTTTTTTTTTTTGTACCTTTTATGTTCCATGTTATTCATGGAGTAAGTTAATTTTTTTTATGGACAGAAAAGTTATATCTGCTCTATCTAAACTCTACCTATGCTAACTCTTGGCAAGCACATAAGCACTGCATAACTGACTCTCTAACAGGTCAGGTCAGGTCAGGTTGAAGAGCATGCACTAGTACAGCGCATTGCCGCACCCACCACACAATGAAACCGTGCAAGACCCCGGTTGGCAACTCCCCACGCTGACACACGGTCCAGTCCCACTCCCCGGAAATGACCATCTATCTGCTGTAGCCAGGTGTTAAATGGCCCTTGGTCTGCTCCAGCCATTTAATTCCTTTAACAATGACGATCCTGTGAATCCGGTCACCCTTGGGGAGTCATGCCAGATTGCTGTAGTGCTGCAACTGACGCTGCCTTACAATGCAGGTAATGTGCCTCATTTGTGATTCTGTGAGCAACTGCTCATTTGACGCAAAATCAAACCAGCGATACCCAAGGATTCTCTGAAGAGAGACAGTACCAAACGAGTCCAGCAACAATATAGCAAAGCAGCAGCAGGACTTTAAAGACTTTACCCTTTGTGCAAAGGTATCGGGAGCACCACACACACTCACCTACCAGAGACTGGAGCTGTCTGGTTTTATGCCTAAGAAGTCTACCATCGATTGCAGCCTGGCACTGAGGGTTTTCATGGAGCGCAAACGCGAATATAACGCGAGTTTCTTTGTAGCCTTTCCTGATTTTCATAAAGTGATCGACTCAGTTAAGTTACTGAATATCATGGCCAGTCTGTACACTGTTATTGTGAGTGCTGTACAGAGTGGAGGTAGAACCTCTGTGTTTTTCCCAGTTGATTTTGTGGGTTTGTCAGGGGTGTGTTCTTATTTCTGCTCTGTTCAATGTTTACATGAACAGGGTGTTGGGCAAGGTCATGGGGTCCAGCGGCTGTGGGGCATCTATTGGTGAAGATAGCTTCACTGATCTTGACTTTGCCGACGATGCTGTGATCTTCACAGAGTCAATGGAGGCTTTGATCGGGGCTCTTGAGAAACTGAGCGAGGAGTCTAATCGTCTTCAAGATCAATCAAGATCCACACTTTTTAATGACCTCATCGATACAGCCATGAGCAGTGAGTCTGTCTGTGGAGAGAATGTCGACCTTGTTGAGAGGTTTACTTACCTTGGCAGGAACATTCATGTCTCTGGTGACTCTTCTTGTGAAGTCGGTAGACAGCTTGGGAATGCATGGGGGTCATGAGATCACAGGAGATACTGTAGGTGTTTGGCACCCCGTGCACAACGATGAAGGTCCAAGTCTTTAGTGTCCTGGTGGTTCCTGTTTTGCTATGTGGTTGTGAGACATAGACACTATCCAGTGACCTGGACTCCTTCGGTATTCTGTCTCTTCGGAGAATCCTTGGATACCACTGGCTTGACTTTGTGTCGAACAAGCAGTTGCTCACACAGTCCCAAATAAAGCACATTACCTGCATTGTGAGGGAGCATCAGCTACAGCAGCATGGCTATTTGGTGCAATTCCCTGAGGATGATCTGGCTTAAAGGATCCTTAAGTGCCTGGAACAGGCCAACGGGACAACCACATAACACTTGGCTGTGGTAGATAGGTGGTCATTTCTGAGGGACTGGACTGTGTGTCTGCATGGGGGGTTGCCAACCAGGATCCTGACCTGTTTCATCATGTGGTGAGTGCGGCAACGTACTGTACCAGTACATACTCCTCGACCTGACCTGACCTGACCTGACCTGATGGTTGAAAAAAGTTTTCAAATCTTTTCATTTGATATTGTTTTGTTTGACTTCCCAGGACATGATATATTTGTAGAAGGCTAAAAGTGAAATGATTTGAATTTAAATTTCATATGAAAGGCAAATTTTTGGTATTTTTTTATTTCAAATAATTATCCAAATTAAAGCTATAAGAGCTTTGCAGCTTGTTGGTAATCAAGTATGTTTAACAGGTCAGGTCATTTAATCCACTTTCATTATTAGCTGATGGCTGTATTAAATGTATTTCATCATAAATATAAATTTATAATGGGATTAAAACAGCTTTGGTCATTTAGTGTTCACCTCTGTAGGAGTCTCTCAATACATACTTCAAAAGCCAGATAATACTTTACTCTGTAACAAAAGAGGAAGCAGCATGTAAAGAGAAAATGGTCATTCTCTTCCTTCTGTAAATACATAGTATTTGGTACTTGAAAATCATAAGAAAGTAATAATAACAATCTTACATTTATTGAGCAGCGCCTTTCACAAACCCAAGATCGCTTTACATATAGAGTAAAAAAAAAAAAAAACAATTGCACAGATGACACAAGTTTGTAGAAACTTGAGCTGCTGTGACATATTAAGGCTCTCTCGCTCCCTTGAACCCCCAGACACCAGATAAAAAGTCCAATAATTATTTATTATAATAATAAAGTGCACTAAGCACGCTCCTCTCCACAATTCTCATCTAAATCAAACCAATGATCAAATAAACAAGAAATGAATATGGCTAGATCTATCAAGCAAAATTTTAATAAATTAAGGTACAGTTAAAAATACTGTAATACATTATGATAAAGATAGGCAGCAGATGATTTTATGATGATCAACATTTCACTGGAGCACCCTGTGATGATAGAGAGTATGAAGAAGGTCTCAGCACTGCCATCACTTAGTGGTGCTTGCAGTATTATATAAACAGTCATTTTTTGTTCCCAAATGGCAAAGTTTTCTTTATGCTTGGTAGATGTCACTGTGCAGTATTCCTGGAATTAATACAGTTTGAGTGGGAGTTATGAAGATGAACTTCATACTGCTTTATGATTCTTCCGTTAAATTGCAAAATAGTATTGGACATGTTGTGTTTATAATGCATAGGGCCTGCTCATGATGGGAATAGGCGAGTACCCACAGTTGGGGACATGGTTCTGGAATGGGCAAGATGTATGGATGTGCACTTCGAAAGTACCCATTTGGACCATATCTGGTTGTCTTTTTAAAGCAGGAATCCAGTCATTCCTGCCTGAAGTGGTGCCTCAGACAGGCAGATTAGAGGGAAGAATGGCAGTCTGTCACTTTTAAAGCATACGAATGAGTGATATTAATATATGTATCCAGTGGAGACCTGGCAAGTGGCTGTGTCCAAAATGTGTATGTTTGTAACACCTAGGGCCCATGCTGAGCATCATGGTGTTCATCTACAGTTGTCATTTTTATTTCGTATTTCTGGACGGGACATTGACCAACGTTACTTATTTCAGTGTTGTGTTTATTTTTATGTCCCTTAACAAGTTAAATTTATATGATCTTGTTTGACATTCCTGTTGTTGGTAATTTCCAGTAGAAGGTTGGGGGTGGGATGTTAAAGGGGAAAATAAAGTTCTTCAAAAAGGTTTTTTTCCTGTTACTGAGAGAACACAATAAGAAATTAACACTTTTTTTTTACAGTCATTAAAAATTAGTTATTCACTTCTCAATCATCAGTGTGTCTTCAATCAATTTTATAGTCCGGGAAATCATCCAGCTGCTTCTCACACAGTTTCTGAATACTGTAAAATGTAAAATGTGTTTTTCCAGAAACACAGCATTTACCCAGTTGCTGTTAGTGCAACTCAACTTGTTTTAGAGATTGTCTTTCAGCACCCCTAGCTGGGACATTTACCAGACCTCTTCTCGACTGAGCATGTATGGGAGTGGATTGGATGGACTACTTCCTGTACTCTGCCACCAGTGACTAACCTCATCCACTTCCACCTAGAAGTTGAAAGGGTATGAAATGACGTTCCACAGGAGGGCAACTTCATCAACTGTAGGATTGTTTGCATGTTGGAGTTCAGACCTCTATTGCAGCACAGGGAGGTTACACACAGTCTTAATGTTAGTGTGCTTTAACACAACATACTCTATGTACAAAATAAATAGCTTACCCTTTAGACTGATCTTGTGTTTGTGATCATGTTCTTAATACTAAGATGATTCTCCTAACCAGATTTAAGTTCTGTGGTATGATGCTTACAGGGTGCTGAATAATGAGGATCTCATAACATACATTTGACAGTCGAAAACTCCTAGGCTAAGCAACCAACACATTGCATTAGCAATTACCATGATCTGACATCACAAACCCTATAAAATGTGTGGTGTGGAATATTCATATTCAGCTATTACAGTTGATTCTTTTGCTGTTTCAAGAATTAATTGCACTTGATCCTACACTCTTTAATCTATTTAATGTGATATATACCTTGAAAACAACCTAATGCCTGGAGGCATTTTTATCTGTGAGATAGAAATAGTCTTTGATAGAGTTAAATTAAATTACTGATTTATCATTTTGAACTGGTATGGGTTTAAAACAAAAGTCATAGCCTGCATTAAATATCAGTTTTAAAATATAGACTTTTGTTCTAAATTGTAGTACAAGGCAAGGATTTCATCAATTCTTTTTGCTAATGGCAGAGAATCCCTCCTTTGCTCCTCTGTTTTTCTACAGCCAATGAACTGGGCTCACTATCTCTACTCATTAGCAAATTTAGAGGTGAAAGTAGGACAAAGGGCGGCACGGTGGTGCAGTGGGTAGCGCTGTTGCCTCGTAGTTAGGAGACCCGGGTTCGCTTCCCAGGTCTTCCCTGTGTGGAGTTTGCATGTTCTCCCCGTGTTTGCGTGGGTTTCCTCCCACAGTCCAAAGACATGCAGGTTAGGTGCATTGGCGATTCTGAATTGTCCCTAGTGTGCGCTTGGTGTGTGAGTATGTGTTCCGTGCGGTGGGATGGCGCCCTGCCGGGGGTTTGTTTCCTGCCTTGTGCCCTGTGTTGGCTGGGATTGGTTCCAGCAGACCCTTGTGACCCTGTAGTTAGGATATAGCGGGTTGATGATGGATGGAGGGACAAAAGGTGCTACAGTCTGAAACTAATCCAGACTCCCTGTTCATTGTCTGTTAAAGCTATGTATGTTGTTTGCAAAGACAAAATTTTCTCCATAAATGTGCATGCTCAGCAATCTAGTAGCTACATCATACAAATTCACATATTTAGAATTCAACATTATGAAAAATTTGAAACATCTGTTGACACTAAATCATACTTCTCTTATAGAGAATTTAAAGACTGATGCACTTAACTACACCAAAATATATAGGTCACTGACAGAAACAATGAATATTAACATAGCTATGTCTTTTTTGAGACTTTAGGTGAAGGTACAGAATATTTTTAAATAGCCTTCATTTGCAATAAAAATCCATGTTCTTTGATAAAATTGTTAACTTCGGTGATCTGAGGTTGCTGGTTAAGGTTTGGTGCTGAGTCTTACTTTGAATATTTTTGCTTCTTTAATATCTGCCATGTTATCCACAAACTGTTGCATCTAAACATAAGAATTTACAATAAAGATGTTACTATTGAAGCACAATTCAATTGGCTTTTTCACATTTATATTGCTCAAGTGTTCTTCAGTTTCTTCAGAGAACGTCCTGAATTGCAATGTTTCCACATTACCCATAATGTACTGTATATTCCTGAAAATTCTTTTTAGGTGGTTATCTGAATTGTACACTCAATGATATACAGAATACATTTTAGAAGCATACTACACAATTTCATAATTAATTGATTAGTTAAGCACTTTTTTTGATTATTCCTGTATGGTCTGCCCATTCATTGTACTAATTTGTGCACCCTTTTCTAAGGAATATTGGTCTAAGAACTCTCATTGAACAATTTAACAGCAATCAATGTTAGTTTTAATGCTGTTTTTAAATCCTAATTTTTGCAGCTCCAGATGGATTCTCAAAGACCATCTTCTCAAAATTACTCCGAGCAGCTCAACGTTATTTGGGAGATCCTACCCCAGCCACTGAATCCCGACAAAAAAAGATGACAACTCCACACAGAGGTTTTCTTGTCCGAAACTACTCAAGACGACGTTCTTCTACATCTTCTAGTAAAGGGCAGGTATGATGATATCTATAAAACTGAAAAAAGATGAGTTTTTTTAACTGTACTCCAATTATCCTAGAATCAGTAGGTGTGTTCCCAGTATCACCCAGTACTACTAAGACAATGTCCATCTTCACAATGACCCTGAACTGGAAAAAGCAGTTAAACAAAAATAATGGGTGGACAGTTTTAAATGAGCAGTTTTGGCAAAACTGCATACCAATACTAAAGAGGTAGTTAGAGTAACTTCTTTGTCAAAGGTTGGGTTTATTTAAGGCTCTGTTGGCCTGTATTTTGTTTTCTTTACATGTTGATTTGTTTTAAAGGAGCTCTAATCCAAGTCAAAGTTACACTGAGGCAGATAAAAACTGAGGGGCCCTGCTGTTCTTTTCATTGTGCTGTAATTAAAGTTAAGAATAAAAAATTTTTAGTATGATTCACATTTCTGAATTTAAATCACTTTTGGTCTATCAGCCCCAAAGCAATTTTTATATAGTGAAGATACAGTTAGGTCCATAAATATTTGGACAGAGACAACTTTTTTCTAATTTTGGTTCTGTACATTACCACAATGAATTTTAAATGAAACAACTCAGATGCAGTTGAAGTGCAGACTTTCAGCTTTAATTCAGTGGGGTGAACAAAACGATTGCATAAAAATGTGAGGCAACTAAAGCATTTTTTAACACAATCCCTTCATTTCAGGGGCTCAAAAGTAATTGGACAATTGACTCAAAGGCTATTTCATGGGCAGGTGTGAGCAAGTCCATCATTTTGTCATTATCAATTAAGCAGATAAAAGGCCTGGAGTTGATTTGCGGTGTGGTGCTTGCATGTGGAAGATTTTGCTGTGAACAGACAACATGCGGTCAAAGGAGCTCTCCATGCAGGTGAAAGAAGCCATCCTTAAGCTGTGAAAACAGAATAAACCCACACGAGAAATTGCTACAATATTACGAGTGGCAAAATCTACAGTTTGGTACATCCTGAGAAAGAAAGCAAGCACTGGTGAACTCAGCAACGTAAAAGACCTGGGCGTCCACGGAAGACAACAGTGGTGGATGATCGCAGAATCATTTCTATGGTGAAGAGAAACCCCTTCACAACAGCCAACCAAGTGAACAACACTCTCCAGGGGGTAGGAGTATCGATATCCAGGTCTACCATAAAGAGAAGACTGCATGAAAGTAAATACAGAGGGGGCACTGCAAGGGGTAAGCCACTCATAAGCCTCAAGAATAGAAAGGCTAAATTGGACCTTACTAAAGAACATCTAAAAAAAGCCAGCACAGTTCTGGAAAAAACATTCTTTGGACAGATTAACCAAGATCAACCTCTACCAGACTGATGGCAAGAAAAAAGTACGGAGAAGGCGTGGAACAGCTCATTATCCAAAGCATACCACATCATCCATAAAACACGGTGGAGGCAGTGTGATGGCTTGGGTGTGCATGGCTGCCAGTGGCACTGGGACACTAGTGTTTATTGATGATGTGACACAGGACAGAAGTAGCCGAATGAATTCTGAGGTGTTCAGAGACGTACTGTCTGCTCAAATCCAGCAAAATGCAGTCAAATTGATTGGGCGGCGTTTCATGATACAGATGGACAATGACCCAAAACATACAGCCAAAGCAACCCAGGAGTTTATTAAAGCAAAGAAGTGGAAAATTCTTGAATGGCCAAGTCAGTCACCTGATCTTAACCCAATTGAGCATGCATTTTACTTGTTGAAGACTAAACTTCAGACAGAAAGGCCCACAAACAAACAGCAACTGAATGCCACTGCAGTAAAGGCCTGGCAGAGCATTAAAATTGAGGAAACCCAGCATCTGGTGATGTCCACGAGTTCAAGAACAAAGGGTTTTCAACCAAGTATTAGAAATGAACATTTAATTTCCACAGTCCATTTAAAATAAAATTTTGTTTCCCAGGTGTTTTATTTGGTCCATTGGAAGGGGTTCAGATTTGAAAACTGATTCTGGGTTTTATACCAAGCTATTCATGTCCCTCTGACCAGTGTAGCTTGTGGCTTGGTTTGGGTTATGTTATAAATTTGAGTGTATAGTATACATAATTTACTGTTCTATGGTTTTTGGTGTTTATGTAATTTTTTCCCATTCTTTAAAAATTGAATTGCTTTCTAACACAGCACCACCAATTTCATCTGTTTGAAATTTCTGCTAGTCCAACACTTTTTGTGAGAATTACTGCAATGATGTCTGTATTGCATGCCACTGACCATTAACTCTGCACCCTTCTAGTAATTCATATTTATACAGATCAGGGATACCAAAGAAACCGGACACACCAGTGAGATCTTACATAAACACTGTTACAGTGTTGTAGAAACCCTTTTTCTAGGATATGGGTTTTTCAGACAGACTGTCTTTGTCATGTATCCACTGTTGAAAAATCCTATTTTAAATGTCATAATACAGTCTAATTGAAATAGCCTAGGTAAACAAAATACTTATTCAAGGAACTGTATATATTATACAGTATATGTGTGTAATAATATATTATTATATATACATTATATCTCCCACGTTCATAAAGACAATAACAGATTTTGTTTTTGATAACCATGCTGTTCTGCACCATCCAAGTATCCTGACAACATTAGCCATTATTGTAACAGTTGGTGTAAGTGAGGCCTTTGTTAAAAACAGTAGTCTGTTTCAGGGACCCTAACTGTACATATGAACACATGCCAGACTTATGTTAATATGGCCATTTTGGAGTCACCAAAGAACCTAAAAGAGGTGTGCTAGCCCCCTGAAGAAAATCAAAATAAACTCCAATTAGAATGTACCGCAACACAAAATCATACTGAGCTCCAGACAATGTGAGGTGTTTGTCCATTTAGCTACTGTGCTTTCTAGATTTTTTTAATTTAATTTACACAAAAATATGTTAAAAAAAACAAAAACAAAATCTGTATCTAAATTCTGTCCTGGGAACTCTATGTGTGGAGTTTTGATACTGAAGCATTTAAGGGCTGGATAAATCAAAGTCTGGACTACTAGATCTTAATTCCAGAGAACCAAACTACAGACTCACAAAGCCTGGCTGACTACCAGATGTTTTGGATCTTTGGTCCATGCAACATTTTCCTATTTAAAATCAAATTGATTAAAGCAAAATACCAAATTCTTCAAGTATGAGCTTAACTTCCGCGTAACTTTTAAAGTCAGCTGCTTATAGCACACCAGACTGTCTTATTTATACTTACTGCGTAAAGCCTGCACGCATACCACAATGTAAACCACGCATACAAAATGTCAGTGACCAAAACACATTTATACTTGTGGAAGCCCATTCTACTGCTTTGTTGATATTCTCCTAATCAGAAGGTGACAGTATTTGGTCATTGTTGCATACTTAACAATTTCACAGCCGAAGTAAAATTCGTATGATCAAAGAACAAAGAAGTGTTGTGCTGGTTATTGGAGGCTTTAGGAATAAAAGAAATAAGGAAGTTGTATTCAGCACTTCATTCATCATTCTGGCACCCATGTAACCAAACTCTCCTTGAAAATCACCATCATGTGCAAAGCAGCTGCGTCTGATGTCATTTTTGCCATGCGGCTTTCACGTCAAGTACTAACCAGACTTATCATGCATACACCTTCTAGTGAGTAATATAGTGAAACTGTGCAGCAAGTCTGTAAAGCAAGCAAGAGAAAAAATAAGGTTAACTGTAATGCAACTAGACTTGATTTTTTTTTTTTTTTTAAGAAGAATTAAGTGGATATGACTGGCAAGCTTTGTTGGTCTGTGTCCTGTTCTCATCTAAATTCTTCTAATGTTCTAACTGAGGTAAGGAGGCCAAAAGTTAATTCTCCTACTAACCACATTATAAAGAAGGTAACGCCAACTTTAAGGGTTAGGACAAGGCGGACTGTTTCACTGCTGCTTCAATACCAGATACAAGTGAAGAGAAATCATAATTTCAACCAGCATTATGACAGCAATAAATAACTATACTAGTCAGACTGTAAGATTTAGAAAATGCTGATGTAGTGTGGAGTCATTTCATGAAATGTACATCTTGGGGGAAAAAATAATGTTCTGTACACTGATGCAGGCGGTAACTCTTTTCAACTGACAAGTTACTACAGCTGTGATAATGACCTAAAATATTTAGCTGCTTGATTATCACATGTGATGGCTTGAATGTTCATATAGTGTTCCTGTCACAGATATTTAGTGTTTTAGTCTTAGAAGTTGGACATTAACCTTTCAAAATCAGAGGGCCTTATCTCTCTATTATAAAAAAAAAAAAAAAAAAAGTCCAGCAACAAGCAAAACAACTCAGCTTGCCAGCAGCCAAAAGACAGCAGATGATCTGACGGCATCTCCTTAGCATGCGTTCAGCCCCACCCCAACCCCCCTCCCTCTCCCTTCACAGCGCAAGCAGTGTTATACGTCCTGCGAGAGAGATTTAACCACGCCCTGGTCCGGAAATAAGGGACAAGTATTGTTTTACAATGTCACGCGAGACAAGGCAGTGAGACAACATTTAAAACAAGTCCACGGACATCTAACCTAGCAGTTGTTGGATTGCTTTTGGCAGACACACTTCATGTACTCCCAGCTCTTAAAATAACAACAAGCGACAAGCAAAACACGCAGCTCGCCAGCAGCAAAAAGCCAGCAGATGATCTGACTGCTTCTTCTTAGTGTGTTTTCAGCCATCCTAACCCCTCTACCCCTTTCACAATGTGAGTGGCAGAGACAAAGTAGCAAAAGGACAGCTGCTGGACAGACTTTGAAATGATCATGCAGCAAGACAAGCAGAACAGGCAGCTCGCCAGCAGCAGAAGGACAGCAGATGATCCAACGGCATCTCCTTAGCGTGCATTCAGCCGCACCCCCTTCACGATGCAAGCAGCGTTATACATCCTGTGAGAAAGAGACGTAACCATGCCCGGGGCCGTAAATAAAGGACAAGTATTGTTTTTACATAAGTTTTAAAGTAAAAGTGAAAATAATGCATATGTAACAATTCCCATGAAAATAACAGTCTCTTTAAATTATGTATCCAGTAAACCAAACCTGGGGGTGGGCGAGCGAAGTGAGCAGGGGGCAGAGCCCCCTAGTTTTGTTATAAATAAATCTTGCCTTATAAAGTCACAGAAAAAGCATGAAAGGAATATCATACAAAATAACCAATACGTATTTTGGGCTCCTAAGAGACAAGAACACCTTCCTCTCTGGTATACTGTAGGTTGTGAAAATGCTCCTTTGCATTAGCTTAAAAACTGTAAAAGTGAAAATAATGCATATGTAACAATGCATAATGAATATGTAACAATTCCCATGAAAATAACAGTCTCTTTAAATTATGTATCCAGTAAACCAAACCTGGGGGTGGGCGAGCGAAGCGAGCAGGGGGCAGAGCCCCCTAGTTTTGTTATAAATAAATCTTGCCTTATAAAGTCACAGAAAAAGCATGAAAGGAATATCATATGAAATAACCAATACGTATTTTGGGCTCCTAAGAGACAAGAACACCTTCCTCTCTGGTATACTGTAGGTTGTGAAAATGCTCCTTTCCATTAGCTTAAAAACTGCAGAGTATAAACATGCTTTTTGAGGCCTAAACGTCATCTTTACTAACATGAAGACGCGTTTAATGGTGCAAGCATGACATAGTTTAGTACAGCTGTATACATAGACCACTGGATGTAGTCAACTAAAGGTGCATGACTCTGTAAAGGATATGTTGTACTTCAGTATAACTTAAGGTCAAATAGATGATATTTTTGACAGAGAAACTAATTGGTGGGATCTAAATTAGGTGTTAAAACAAAATTTGAGAATGCAATATTAATGCGGTATTTCAGTTAATTTTTGGTAATGTGTACATTGGAAAAACATTTTGCATCAACATGACTTAATTTTTTGAAATATTCTCTTCCAAGATGAGGAGCATGTTTATATTGTGATAGAAGAGTGCTATGAACTGATATATAACAAAACTTTACAAACAAGCATTGTTGTAAAAAGTTACAGGTAACCCTCCACCCTGTATATAAAGTGGACTGGAAGAAAATATAAATGCACTATTAGGCTGACAAACATTGCTAACCCAGCAGACTACCAAATGCATTTAGGATTTGTCCACACATGCATTTGAATTTATATTTATTAAATTAATCATTTGGTGATTATAAACTTATTTACTTTTCAAAATTGTAGAATGTTACTTTGCAGAAAGAGATTTAGACATTTGTAATATGTGCAGGATTTTCCTAAAAAAAGCAATAATAATTGTTCAGACAGAGGACCTTTTCATTTCTCATACTGTTGTGGGAGAGAAGTTCAAGCGTGATTGATTAAAATAATTAACATTTTGTAATATACTTACCTTGTAAATTTATAAAAGTAAAAAGACATTATAAAAAATAAGCATTTTTAAGTGCTTTCTCTGGATGCTTTACATTGAAACAAGAAGCAATTATTTTCTGATTTTCCTTCGTGCTTGAAGAAGGTGCTGTTTTAGACCCAAGATTGTTAAGATACCATTGAAATGCTGGCAGCACACCAACAAAAGAACAAGCACTTAAAAAATGTTAATCTTGATAGAGTGATTTGTAAATAATACACATTATAATGCACTTTCACCATCAAGTACCAAATCCCGATAGACTTTATAATCTCTATTCAGACCATGGAATGAACCCATGCTAAATTATTATGTGAATTATTAACTAAAGGAGTTTTCTTTATCAGATTACCTATTGCATTTGGCAGCATACTAATTAAAATTGTTAAAATTCCAATGGTCTAAATCCAAAGCTTACCTTTTATTGTTACCATTTTACAATAGAATGTGCATATTTTTATAACAAAAGGAGATATAAAGTGCAGGGAAAACCCAGATGTGGGTTGGTTTATTTATGTACAGTATTTTTACTAGTTTATGACTGTTACCTGGAACTAAATAAATTTTTGTATTTATTTTACTGGCCTTAATTTATCCAAATCCATAGGAATAATAGTAAGGTAACAGTTCTTCCAAAACTGACTGTACATACTGTACCATTTTATAGAGAGAGAAAATATAATTGGATCAGATAAAAGCAAACCATAGAATATAAAAGGCCTGTCTTGTATTTGGTGTGGAGAAGTGGGTGTGTTGCTCATAAATCCCTGATGAGCTACTACCATAGTTTAAAAAAATACATTTTTATAACTTTAATAACATTTCCTAATCAGGACGCCTCTGTCATATATACTTTTGCTGATACTGAATATATAGTAGTCTTTAGAGCAAACCAAACATCCTAGTATGTGTCCACAGTTTAATTTTTTCTTTTTCACCAACCCCCATTGCCTTTCCTTCCAAGACATGCTGAGCACCTCCTTTGTCCTAAGGAACCTTTTGCAAAAAGATATTTTAAACAAATTTAAAGAAACTTAAACATATACTTAAAGCTTAAAATGCAGGTTGCATGTTCAACACATTTTGCTGATTCGGTGCAGTGATTATTGTAAGTTAAAATGTTTCAAGATTCACGTAAAAACAGCATTCTTGACATTAACATCCCTAAAAAGAGTTTTATTACAGCTATTCAACAAGGCATATTCTTGCTTAAAACCAGTACTGAATTTCTGAATTTTGTGTCCTGGGGTGCTGCTGTGCCTGCTGTGCTTTATACAAACTACTTTCTTAAACAGAAGCCAAATTCTGCCTTTAATAGAATTCTTTTTCTCGGAAGTTTGATGAATTATTCTTTCAGGCTACAGGGTCATATATACACCACAAGATTTGATTAACTTCTCTAACACATTTGTGAATGTATTTAATTTGAATATTGCTTTTTGTGGAAGAGTCATTTTCCGCGTCGTCCTTCATGCTTTAATGTTAATTTTAAATGTCTTGCTTCTAATCATTTCTCCTCTTGGTAGTTTAGTGGAATCATAATAGGTCATAACGCATTATCTAGCCCATTTTTTCTCATTAAAAATGTATTCTATAAAACAATATTTTCATTGAAAATTACAAAATATTCATCATGGTTGTTATGGATATATCTTTAATTTTAATGATAGACTGTAATATATTAATTTTCTAGTAACTATTCTCTCATCAGGCTCCTCTCAAAAATCAATTAATTTTTGAGCTAGTGAATCCAATTGTAAGTAATTGTGAGCTAGGGCCTGTTGTGGTTGCAAAGTGTACAAAAAAGAAGAAGCTGCTCTAGATGAACACTTTCCACTGCAGAGTACTTACTGTATATACATAGACAAGAAGACTGTTTTGAAAATGAATGTTAAACTAATAAGTCTTTTTAGGCAATGACCGAAGGACAAGATCTTTGAAAGAAGCCTACATAGTAAAAGTGCACAGTGTACTTGAACTACTGAAAGTAATCTAGAAACAGTTTTAAAAGCCACGTTTAATGAATTGAGAAATGACAAGGATTTAAAACAAAAAAGTGAAGTAGCTTTAATAAACTATAAGTAACAATTTCATTATAGAAAATGTTTTAAATGTTATTGTGAAACAAAGTAATAAGAATCATCAAAACATTTTTAGGTTTCATGGTTTAATCTTAGTCTTTTACTTTTGCACTTTTTTTTACTTTGCACTTTTCAAAGTAGCGAGAAGTCAAGCAAAATGACACCTTTTATTGGCTAACTAAAAATATTACATTATGCAAGCTTTCGAGACAACTCGGGCCCCTTCTTTAGGCAACTGTTCAAAGAAACAAACATGCCAAACTGCCTCTGTGTTATGATTTCGTTTTAAGTTTTTTTTTTATTATTATTATATTGTAATTATATTCTGGACTGTTTTCAAGCATGCAGAACTTTGACAATCATTTTACCCCGTATTAATTATTTGGAGGAATTGAAATATTTTTTTATTATTTAGTTTTTCTACAATTGCCACCATTTTGTGGGTTTGTTGCTGTGATGCAGAGAGCAGTTGCTGGTGGGCTTGGTTATTCTTAGGTGTACCATGAGGTTATGACCTCATTACCAAATTAGTATAAAGTTCATAGCTTAATTCTTCCTGGTTTTCTGAGTTTGCAGATTAAAAATCCAGTCTTTGAGAGTGTATGTTCTGCTAGTATTTCACTGGCATTACAAGTAGTGCTTTGAATTAGACCTAGATTTTGATTTATGAGTTTTGTATTTGGCTTGTTGACAGTGTAGACTGACTTTTGTTAATGAACTAGGCTTTTAACTAACATTTCATCTCCTAATCCATGAAAATCTTCCACTTTCTCCTATCTCTGTTGTACACTATGTCCTGTTTGAATTATAATGCCATGCTATACTTTTTGTTATTATAGGTTATTTAACTAGCTGACTTTACATGGGCTGAGATATTTGTTTTGTAATGGTGAATCAAAATATGCTTAATATACTTAGACTGTTTAAATTGCCAAATAAACAATTACATTAAAATAATGTTCTCAAACCTGTCTGTTCCATTTTTATGTCAAGGAGTGGGGCAGGTGCAATTTGCGCAAACACCCACACTTACACTCCCCTAGGTGATAAATTAAAATTGGTAATTAATCTAACCTGCATGTCTTTGGATATATGGATGGAAAAAGGCAATCAGACGTGGGAAAAACATGAACACTGCATATGAATGACAATGAGGCATGTGATTTGAACACTGGATACATGAAGTGGTAGCAATACTCACTGCCATTCATTTCATTAGGATGTATTCTAAAAAGATATATTTTTAGTCATATAGAATCTCATGGTTTTGTAATGTATTTCATAAAGCTGAAAACTCTCTGTGTATGAGTGTGTGTTTGTGTGTGTATAAAAAGGTGTGTGTATATATAGATATATATAGATATATATATAGATATAGATATATATAGATATAGATATATATAGATATAGATATAGATATAGATATAGATATAGATAGATATATATATAGATATAGATAGATAGAGATATAGAGATATATATAGATATATATACAGTGGTGTGAAAAACTATTTGCCCCCTTCCTGATTTCTTATTCTTTTGCATGTTTGTCACACAAAATGTTTCTGATCATCAAACACATTTAACCATTAGTCAAATATAACACAAGTAAACACAAAATGCAGTTTTAAATGATGGTTTTATTATTTAGGAGAAAAAATCCAAACCTACATGGCCCTGTGTGAAAAAGTAATTGCCCCATTGTTAAAAATAACCTAACTGTGGTGTATCACACCTGAGTTCAATTTCCGTAGCCACCCCCAGGCCTGATTACTGCCACAGCTGTTTCAATCAAGAAATCACTTAAATAGGAGCTGCCTGACACAGAGAAGTAGACCAAAAGCACCTCAAAAGCTAGACATCATGCCAAGATCCAAAGAAATTCAGGAACAAATGAGAACAGAAGTAATTGAGATCTATCAGTCTGGTAAAGGTTATAAAGCCATTTCTAAAGCTTTTGGACGCCAGCGAACCACAGTGAGAGCCATTATCCACAAATGGCAAAAACATGGAACAGTGGTGAACCTTCCCAGGAGTGGCCGGCCGACCAAAATTACCCCAAGAGCGTAGAGACGACTCATCCGAGAGGTCACAAAAGACCCCAGGACAACGTCTAAAGAACTGCAGGCCTCACTTGCCTCAATTAAGGTCAGTGTTCACGACTCCACCATAAGAAAGAGACTGGGCAAAAACGGCCTGCATGGCAGATTTCCAAGACGCAAATCACTGTTAAGCAAAAAGAACATTAGGGCTCGTCTCAGTTTTGCTAAGAAACATCTCAATGATTGTCAAGACTTTTGGAAAAATACCTTGCGGACTGATGAGACAAAAGTTGAACTTTTTGGAAGGCAAATGTCCCGTTACATCTGGCGTAAAAGGAACACAGCATTTCAGAAAAAGAACATCATACCAACAGTAAAATATGGTGGTGGTAGTGTGATGGTCTGGGGTTGTTTTGCTGCTTCAGGACCTGGAAGGCTTGCTGTGATAGATGGAACCCTGAATTCTACTGTCTACCAAAAATCCTGAAGGAGAATGTCCGCCATCTGTTCGTCAACTCAAACTGAAGCGATCTTGGGTGCTGCAACAGGACAATGACCCAAAACACACCAGCAAATCCACCTCTGAATGGCTGAAGAAAAACAAAATGAAGACTTTGGAGTGGCCTAGTCAAAGTCCTGACCTGAATCCAATTGAGATGCTATGGCATGACCTTAAAAAGGTGGTTCATGCTAGAAAACCCTCAAATAAAGCTGAATTACAACAATTATGCAAAGATGAGTGGGCCAAAATTCCTCCAGAGAGCTGTAAAAGACTCATTGCAAGTTATCGCAAAGGCTTGATTGAAGTTATTGCTGCTAAGGGTGGCCCAACCAATTATTAGGTTCAGGGGGCAATTACTTTTTCACACAGGGCCATGTAGGTTTGGATTTTTTTTCCTAAATAATAAAACCATCATTTAAAACTGCAGTTTGTGTTTACTTGTGTTATATTTGACTAATGGTTAAATGTGTTTGATGATCAGAAACATTTTGTGTGACAAACATGCAAAAGAATAAGAAATCAGGAAGGGGCAAATAGTTTTTCACACCACTGTATATATATATATATATATATATATATATATATATAGATATAGATATATATATAGGTTTGGATTTTTTTTCTCCCTAAATAATAAAAACCATCATTTAAAAACTACATTTTGTGTTTACTTGTGTTATATTTGACTAATGGTTAAATGTGTTTGATGATCAGAAACATTTTGTGTGACAAACATGCAAAAGAATAAGAAATAGTTTTTCACACCACTGTATAAAATATATATATAATTTTAAACCAGTACAATGGATGTATTATTGTGCTGGTTCTGAATAAATGCATACTGTAGCTTTCACCAGTTACAGAACATTTTCTGTGGGACAACAGTCCTAAATTCTCCAAACTCATGAACAATAAAATGAAGGGGGCCTTTGGAATTTCTAAGGTTATTGTCATATTAAAAAAATCTTTAAACAAACTGCAGAAGTGTTTAACATGAAATTAAAGTGTTCACATGGCCTCCTGTAAAAGCAGTAATTAGGTTTAGTTTGAATCCAGAGAGATTGTATTGCCTGTTGAAGAATGGCATGGATCCAGGCTTTGTGCTCTGATCTCGCTGTAAATTAGAAGCTAAAAAAAATAGATAAGCACTTGATTATTTTCACACATATTCTCTGTTTCTCTCCATCACTTATTGTAACCCAAAAATATGCAGTGAATTTAGGAAAATTAAAAGTCTAAAGAAGCTAAGAAATGCAACACCTACTTATCAACAGAGTAGAGATGGATTGTTCCCTTTTAGCCCTGGGAAAGACTTTCTAAATGAAAAGTGACAGGAAGATAAGGAGTGTATACTACAAAGCCCTTCAAAAACACCATTCATCTGTTACCCAGAAATGACCAAAGTAACCCAGTATCCCTTTATTTGTGGGATAAGTTCTTATTATGTAACCTTTGTTTGAAAATTGTTTAAAAGTGAATGTCGATGATGTTTCCCCAAGATGGATTTTTTCCCTTGTAAATTGTTTAGAATTTACAGTTCTTAAAATATATTTACTGAAATTACTGCTATAAATTTCTTCTGCAAGTAACATTTTTTTAATATTTATTGCGTTTTCTTCTTAGTGACTTTGACTTTTTAATCTTGTAAAAAGAAAATTATATGATCTTATTTTTCTGCTTTTTTGTAACTTGCTTTTATTTAGTACATAGATTTTAAATTTACACCAAAATGTTTATTGCATTGAATCTGATATTCATATCGTACTTTAAAACCGTGTGATCTAATGGCTGTAGAGTTTGATTTATTAAACTATACATGGTTTGTCTTTAAAATTGCCTAACTCTGTGATCATGAAAAAGTCAGCCTGTCCACTTTCTGATAGCAGGATTAAATATTTTAAACATTTTTGGAAGGGTATTCATCATTATGTAAAGAAGGTTTATGAGCAAGTTAAGGAACTTAACTGTAGGTTTGGTGTCCACCAAAAAGATGTTTAGCCTGCCTGAATTGTGACTGTATACCAGTCTTCAATGTACCCAAATTGAGAAACACTCATATTTGACTTACTGATTTATAAAATATATGTACTAGGAAAAAAAATGAGATACAACAGTAGGTATTACAAAAGTTTGTAGAATATAGACATTAGATTTTAAAAAGTCATGCCTAGAAATAAGATTTTTCTTATTTTTTAAGAGTACTTTGTGCAGTATTCACATATTCATTAGATCATTTTCTAATCCTCTAAAGACAGTTCAGAATTGGTAGCATTAGCAGCAAGGCAGAAAACTTTCCAGTTGGCTAAGACGTCTGTCTGTGCACTGCAGGGGATGTTCGATTAAACTGAATGTATAGAGCCAGTTTACAGTAGCCAGTTAATCTAACCTGGACATTTTAGGGATGGAGGAGAGAAATCTACACAGACGCTGGCAGAAAGCACAAGCACCACACAGTGAGTGCCCAGGCCAGGATATAAACTTTGGGCGCTGTAGCTGTGATGCAGTATTTCTGCCTAGCGCTACTCATACTCAAACTGATATATACATGCAGTATACATGAATGAATGTATCTGGTTTTGGTTGCAAATGCAAAGATAGAGAACAGAGAGGGTGCTTTACCTTGCATGGAAAGAAAAAGAGTGAAAAGTGATTTGTGTTTGGAAAGCCACATCTCTTAGTTTCACTTTATCTGCACTGCTGTGAAAACCTTGGCATTTTCTCACAGTTATTTAAGTAGATTAAATGATATAAATTGGCCCACCATATTTTTCAATGTATTGGTAAGATAACCAATGGCTTCCTGTGACTATGTTGTTGATAATTGAATTAAAGAAATTGACAATTTACCTTTCGCTAGAAAGACATACCTCTGCTGTGAATTTGAGCAATTATGTGATTTTGGTAAGTTGGTACAGTTCATTTACAAAATAGTGAACTGGCTTTCATCTAGTTGAAAAAGCACCAGTTTTTTGCACCACGCATACCTGATGCCCACACTTGTTTTCAACATATAATGCAGTAAATAGTTGGTAAGGTTTAGGGAAATCAGTTTTTTCGGGAAAGGTTTTTGAAATTCATATAAATTTTATTTATATTTTAATATTTAACTATAGTTTAAAGAAAAAAAAAACTCCACTTAAAAATGGTGCTTCTGAAAGACATTGTAGTGCAACACTATAGAATTTTATTAAACAAACAAAAAAAAAATTCTTGGTCTTGAATACGCTGTTGAAAGTGTTACTAAAAGTACTGGTTGTACACTTTCAAATCATTCTACTTTATTGAGTACTGAAATCCTGACTCTGTGTGCCTATTGTTAAAGAAACGTGTTCACAATGGTACGAAAATGTTTTCCAGGCAATTAGTGGAAATGTATTGTGATCTCTTGGTCATTCTGACTGTATTTTAACAACACATTTTAGCTCACTGTAGTGCTGGATTTTTTTTCTTTTATGTCAATAATACTTCCTATTATTGTTTATCTTAAAGAATTTTTTTTTGTATTTGATAAGTCTTTACCATTGTACACACATGTTAAAAATTCTAAACGCTTTAAGATGAAATGTTGTAACTGTTTTGCAAGCAATTTACAGCAACTGGAAGAGATGTAATCAATACAGCTATTTGGTATCAGTGTAAAGTTTAAGCTTAAGTTGATTTATTTGGATTGCAATGAAATGCCAAATTTTTTTGGTACAGTATACTATACCAAATCTTATTCAGAATACATAATGCCACAGGTAATCCCTTGCCTCAACCATACAGGGAGCAGAAGGAAAGAAAATTCTTAGTTTGTGGTTATATCACAAAAAACTGAAGTGTTGAAAAAAAGTTAAAAATGGTTAAAGATGGTAAATTCATTGAGCACATTAATGAATGAGTACTAGATTGTACAGAACAACTGAGCTGTTTGCCTGTTGTTTTAAGAGAACTTCATCCAAGTTTTGTGGAGGTTAAAGTCATATACTGTATTTATCCTGAAATCTCACAACCATAAGCACAAACTGCTGCCCTCTTTGGGCAGCCTCATTTAACATTCATTGTTTATACAGAGTGAAGCTACGTTTTTGCAGGTCAGGTGGGTGCAGTTCTAAAAGTGCCAGGTCAATTGCACTGTTGGCATACTGCATGCTAATAGACAGCTGCATACAACATATGCTGTCCTCTTGTCGGACTGTAAGGAACTGGGAAGTGCTTTGCTGACAGGTTTTCAGAGTTTTATGTCCAACTCTGTGAGTGATTTAAAAAGCATACTCTGCATGAACCACAAGGGTCGTTGGTTTCAAATCTCCTAAATAATACAGCTATTATTTACGCTTCCCTTATTTCTATCTTCTTATTGACCCACTTAACACTTATGTTTGTCTTTTCTGCCATGCACCAGTTGCAGATATGATTCCTGCTCAGGGTTCTTATTTTTGCCAGTGAGACACACTGATAACTAACCCAAAGAATACCAGTTGTGTTACTGTGCTGTGTCTTCATTTGTAAATTTCCCTTTTATTTTGACAGCCTTAACTCATGATAGCCTAGGGCATCCTAAAAAAAAAATGTAAACATGCATATCTGATTCTTCTTTTTTCTTTTTTTTTTAAGCTTGATTTATCCAGTGATTCATTTTTGTCTTTTTTGTTTCCTGTGATGGGTGGTGTTTTTAATGTTGATTGTTTTTTGCCTTTTTTTCTATAGATGTGGGTGAGAAAAAATCGGCAGAACAGCTTTAAGGAGAGTAAATGCAAAGCTAGCACCCAAGGTCTAGCAGCCACAGAGTCAGAAACATCTGCTGTAGTCTCAGTTGGAAACACGGTAGAAGAATGGTATGTAACCAGAGAAACTCGGAACTGAGACATGTTTGCTTTTAAAGCACAGCATTCTCACATTAAGATTCTTTAGATATATGCTGTATTATACAGTACAGTAATTGTCTATTTACATGTATGCTTTCAACAGAGTACATATTTGTATGTTTGGGATACACTTTTTAGCTGGCCATAGTATATTACCTCCACAAAAGGGTCCCAGAAATGTTTTTCTCTCCAATAACACAACTTTATTTGTATTTAATGAAAACTCAATGTGTGATCAGAAATACCACCCAAAGCTGTGGTTAATATAAGAAACCACTAAAGATCATAGCCTTATAGTGTAGTCTTCACATTTCTCCTTGTTTAATGGAAGTGCTGTTGATGACTGCCTCAGGCCAAAAAGCAGGGCAGCATGACAGGTTTCTTAGTGTTTGTCTCTTCAGCAACATTAATGCTTTGGTGGGGTGTGGATAAGGGTGCTGTAAAAGCTTGCGCCTCCATGTACTGTGTGCTGTGTACAATTGATGCTGCCTAGGGAGAAGTGCTAAACTTAGTCCTTTGCCTCCTACATAACATATAGCTAGAGATTTAAAAAATGTTTTACTGTATACCTGCAAAAAATAAAAAATTCAAATAAAATCCAACTTCCACTGGAGGTGAAACCAGATCAACAAACTGAAAAGGGCAAACAATATCATGTTATATGTTTCAGAGGTTTCTATCATTATGACTTGGTATTGTATAAGTGTTATACAGTTTTACATGATGTTTATTTATATTTTCACACACATTTTGTTTGCCATGGGCTCCAACATTTTCTGTCATTTTGTTGTTAGCAGTGAAGCTGCATTGTCACCATATGACAGCCAGAATTGCTGCCCTGACTGTGTATTCCTTGTTCATTTATTTTTTTCTCTTATGAATTCAGCATTATTTTGTATAATGTATTACTAATTCTGTTTTTGGTTTTGTCTTTTCTATGTTTTTGTCATATTATCTTATTTTAATAATATTGTATTCATTAAATACTTTGCCATTTTGTATTATATTAGATGTTTTAGTTTTACTTATCCACCCTGTGTCTGTAGAGTGGAAGCAATGGAGGTAGGGCCTTATGCAGCTTGAAGACTGTCCCAGCAGCATGCAAGTAGAAGCTGCAGGTCTCAGAGAACAGTTTGGCATTACTGATTTTTGATTTCTTTTTTTTTTTTTTTGGCTCTACTTTTGTTGTTTGGATTGCCTAGCTTTAGAGCCCTACATTTATTTAAATTGCCTTTTTTATTTGTGGATCATTGGATTTATTTACTTTTATGGCAAACCTGTTTTTATTCTAACTTTGCTTCTCCTTTATATATATATTTTTATTATTGTTTTTGGAACTCTTCAATAAATTCTTTCAATTTAAGGCCATAGGTTGATTTACCATTTTCCCATCTCTCTCCATCAAATGTATTACCTAACTGGTGCTTTTTGGAGGCCTGCTTACCTTATTTTGTGCTTTGTATAGAAGGATTTCACAACAGCATGGCATCATCCGCTAGTGCATGTTTTCTGACTTTTAAGTTTGGTTAATGTTCTGACCTTGGATAATTTAGTGGCTCTGATCTTTGACCTTAGCCTGTTATTTTTAGCTACAACTTTACTCTTCTATCTCCTAGTCCATCATTTTATTTATCTCAGCCTTTTCTATCATTGCAGTACACATAATTATACAACAAACTGAACAGTGAGTGAGAATATTATAATATTAATGTTATTGTTATCAATATCCCTATTCCCACAATTTTGAAATGAAAGAAGTAAAATAGATAATCTTTCCCATCCATTTCTTCTTCCATTTGCAACTGTGACTCATAAATAAAGCCATCATAATTTTACTACTATTGAGATAAGTTAGATATTTTTTTATTACATGGTTCAGTCTTTTAACAATGTCCAGTTAGTAATGATGTAGTATTAAAATGTATTTTTTGTCATTTAAAAGCATATGGTTGAAATATTTTATTCTTTAAACAAACAAGTCTAAATTTATTTTGTATAATTCACTATGTGATGTTTTGTCATTTCAACACATATTAAATACATAATTTACATTTAGCAAAAGTCATATTAATTAAAACACAATTAAATCTAAGCATCCGAGCAAAATCTACAATGATTCTCAAATGATAAATTGCTGAAATATGTGAACTACAGTCATGCACCAGTTTGTTTTAATGTAACAAGCTGCATATCTGTAGAGACATGGTATCAAAGGATGTCTTTTCAGAAGGAACTACAGTATGTCTCTGCATGCTAGGTTCCAATATTGATAGAAATACATTTACATGAAAATCAGCGCTAAAGTAAATGAATATATTACTACTGTTACTTCTATAGAGTAATGTTCTATTTTTCACTTTTTACAGTGAAATAATTTTGTTCCTTGCTTTAGATCCAAAGTTTCACTCAGTTTAGTAGCATATATATATATATAGCATATAGTGTAGTGTATTGCATATACTAAGAGCAGTTAAAACCTTTAGTTTTGTGATATATAAAATGTATTATAATACAAATTGTGACCTTGTTTTATTTAATAGCAAAAACAAATCAGCTTACCTTGTGTACTCTGTTTTCCCGTTTCTGTTTTTCCAGCAGTTCAGCTTTAAGTGTTAATTTTAATTTGTGCATTTTCCCCAGTATAACACAACCCACACATTTTGTCTCTTTAAGTAAAAAAAAAAAAAATCCCTGTATAATCCTGTTTGGCATCCGCGCCCTTGCAAGGTCATAATGTTGTCCGCCATCCAGAAGAGTGCAGGAATGTCCGAATGAAGAAAGGCAAGAGGCTGGCGTAAGACAGTACTGTGCGGCTTATGTCTGTGCATCACATAGCTAGAAAAAGACAATGTGACTGGCATGGCTGACAAAGAAATCAACAAAATGTGCAAAGATAGAGGGATGTAAGACATATCTAGTGAATAGAGGTTTGTAAATATGCAATGCAATCGAAACAGATGGACTTCCCATTGTACCATTAAGCCTTAATAAACTGGTGTTTTGCTATGCTTGTTTTGTAATAAAATAAATTATATTCTCCACCTAACTGATATTTGGTCACAGCTGACAAATTTTGTTCAGTTATGAATAGGCAAACTTCACATTACTGACCAACCACCTTCTCTGCATGCTGAAATGACTCCTAACTTGTGGGAGCTATGCTTCCTGCTGCAACATAATTCTCTCAGCCTTCCTCCTCTTCATTCTCTTCAACTGCTGCAGTGTTATTACATGCACCTGTAAGCAGAAAGTTTAAGTCCAGTCTGGATGCTGTTACACGTGAAAGCATCAAAGTGGAGTATGACATGCATTCCTTGAACACTGAATAAGTCTTGATTGAGTCAGCTAAAGCAGCCACCTAAATCAGTCTAACAGGCTATCTGCATTGTTAGAATAATGATGAGAATGCACTGATGGTTCAGTTGTTTCACTTGTAAACTACTGACTCAGTACCTTAGTGTATGTAAAAAAGATAGGAAGGAAACAGAATAATTTTCTGTGAGGGAATATTTTGGACAAAATTCAATAAATATTAAAATAATTAAATTTGTTGTAAAATATGATGGTAAATAACAATAAAGCAATATGTTAGTATAAATAAATTTGTTGCAAAATGGTTTTGTTGCCTATTGTTTATGTATTTATTTTTTTTATTTATTTATTTGAGTGACACCATAAACGGCATGAATGAAATATGCCTTGAAAACTAAGTTTTCATTTTCACCCATCAAAGTTAAGAGGATGGGTGAATCAAAACCTGGTATAACCAGAAATATAGCTAGGTTTGACTAATGACTGCATTTGATGTATTTTAGCAATCGCAGATTATTTTATATGCCTTTCTTATGTAGATTCCTGGATTATATCACATTGTACTCGCAGTGAACCATTATTTTTGTGAAGTGTTGTATTTTCAGGGTTTGCTTGCATTGGCTATTTCTTCCCCATGTGTGTCTTTTAAAAGACACTGAACAAGTCATATGCGCTTTGTGCTTTACAGATGCACTGTGACCAAAAAAATACAAAAATACTGATGGTAAAACAATATATATTAAATATATGCATATTTATGCACCAAGAATGCTTTATCTATGTCATAACAATCTAAAATAACCTGTGAAAGACGGATTGCCTTCCGTAGTGTCATGAGTTATGAGCTTTTGGTCACATCAGTCAAACGCAACTGTGGGTATGGCAGTAAGAACTTTGAACACTAACATGCCGGGTTCAAAGAACTGAACAATGTTTCTTCAACAGAAAGTAGCTTTGACTGGCAAAACAGAACATGTTGCAGATTGACATGAGTGGAAAAATAAGATCTTTTTCATTAATTAGTTACATAAATCTCCAGTGTTAAATTCACTCTTAAAATGTTACATTAACAACTATATTGTAAAAGGGACTCTTGTTTTCTCATCTCCACTTGAACTGTTAACATTGGTGCGTTTGCTGTGTATAACGAATAAAGTGCTCTTTAACCAATGTAGTGTACATGCAACAGTTCGTATCTGTATGTACGCATCTGCTACATGGTAAGTGCTTCCTGCACCCTAATCCCACTAGACTAAATCTTACGAAAAAAAATCATTGTGATATCTTTAGACCTGCTTTTTTCATATTCCTAGTGTTTTGGTAGGATCACTACAAATGGGTAGCAGCAAATATTCCAATGAGTGCTTTGATGGTTTTTCTGTTTTATTCAGGAAACCATTGTATTTGTATTGTATTATATTTTTCAGAATTGCCATTACTATGATTTTGATTGTAATTATTTATAAGCATATTGCAAGACTCTCAACAGGTTAGAGCAGGCTGCAGCCAATCTATTCATTTGAAAACTGTCCTGATTATCAATCCATGAAAATGAGTTGATGAGAAACCTTCAGATTTAAAGATTTTTTTTTTTCAATTTGAAGATGCTGATAACAGATTGTAGGCCTGTAAAACATAAAATGGAGTCTTATATACATCACCTGGTAATCATTCATGAGAATGAGAACTGTTTTTGCAAATATTTAGGTAACTCGCATCGTTATATAACCAGCACTCTACTCCAGTTAACTGTTGTGAAGTATAGCGGCCCGGACACACACAGACGGACACCGTTTTAATCATCACCCACGTTTATTTACACAATGCTATACAAAAGTCAAGTGCACCGCCACCAAACCCCCAGCTCCCCAAAGTCCACAAACACAGTCCTCTTCACACAAATACTCAGGCCTCTCTTCGCCTCCTCTGCCTCGACCTTGTCCTCCTCCTCACCCGACTCCAGCCTTGATTGCAGGGCGGCGGCTCCTTAAGTAGGTGGCTGATTGGTGACCACACCCAGCCACCTGCCACACTGTAAAAAAAAAAAAATATGTACAACATGCAAATTAAATTCAGAAAAAGAAAGTAAATACGTTTTAATTTTCTTTCTTCGCCACAAATACAGGATTAGATTGATGTTGTTAAAAATGTGTTTATAATGGAGAAAATGACTTTCAGTATGAATAACCAAATAGATCTGTTTGTCGATTTTTGGTCTAGGTGGATTGAGTATATAACCCCTATTGAACCAGATGTTTTTCTGTTATAGAACCTGTGTTTTATGAATAGGTATTGTCTATACATCCCCTGTCTTCTGTAAATAGTTTTTTTCTTTCTTTCTATAATTGAGAGATAACTCAAAGAGAGATATTGATCTGTTTTATGCCATGAAGAGCTTTTTTGATAATATATAAGCTATATCTGTTGTAAACGTGACAAAAGTCATAAACAGATGTATTGGATTGTATCTCTTTTCAATAAAAACCTAAATAAAAAAAATTCTTTCTTTATTCAACTATTTTTTAATGGGATTGTGTTTTTTCATTTCATTTCAGAATGATTTTGAAAAGAACAGTCCTTTCAGCCCCAACAAGCTCACCATTACTATTCTCCAAAATAACATTGAGTTGAGATTTGAAAACTATTAAAATCCTACTGTCAACCACACTACTTGTTTCAGAGTAGAACTTATTCCGTGTGCCCGTGGCTCTAATATTTGTGCATAATTTGCCCTTAGCAAGTATACAACTGTGTCTCTGCCGTTCTTGTTAAGGAATGTATCATAAAGTTAACTTCATGGATCCACTGTACTAGTTCTATTTATACATTTAAACAAGTTATGCTTAAACTGAAAAAGTCCTTCTTTTCAATCTTGCCTCATAGCTTTTGTACCTCTCAGTCTCAAAATCAGCCCAGTAGCTCCTTGGACCTTGTCTAGCACTGCTATGTCTTTTCTGTAATATGGAAACCAAAACTGAACACAATAATTCAGGTGAGGCCTCTCTAGTGAGTTATATAGCTTAAGCATAACCTCCCTTAACTTGTACTCTACTTATCATGCTAACCCAGCATCTTATTAATCATTTTGATTGCTTCTATACATTATTTGGATGTAGGTTGAGTCCTAGTATGACTACTAGGTCTTTCTGATAAGGACTTTCCAGTTTCATACATTCCATTGCATATTCAAATCCAACATTTCTGTGTAACACATTACATTTTCTTACATTAAATTTCTTCATCTGCAATTATCCAAAACCTGTATGTTGTCCAGGACTATCTGTAACAACTCAGCTAATTCTGCATTTCCTCTTCGACCTAGTTTACTATCATTTCAATTCTGTTTACTTTTGTATATCACTCTTCACTGAGTACAGATACAGAGCGGGTGTCACAAGTTTTCAGGTAAAGTGCAAGTATAGTTTTAAAAATTAAATGCAGAACTACTACACAGATTATGTTTAAACACACAGTAAAACAAAGCAGTTTTAAACTGACTAATATAGATTGAAACCAACAATATATGTGAATTATTTGTTTGAATTATCCTTTATTCACCTCTGAGGAAAGGAGAACAACAACTCAACTCCAGTCACCAGTATCCATCTAAGGGGTCCTTAGTCAATTGTTAAAGAAAAATTAGTCAAACCAGAATAGTAGGCCAACAATCGGTCCACCCTGTCCTGGGCATTCCACAATAATCATATGCAAACTTGACCAGCTTGCTATTTGTATTCTTCTTCAGATCACTTACATTTATGAAAAAGATCAGTAGCCCCCATCTGTCACCAAATTTTGAAAGGTTTCTCACACCATGATCTTTTCCTCCCTGTTTTTAAGTCAGTTTTGCAACCACCTACACACAGCACCAAAAATTTCAACATCTTTTGGTTTAATTACTAACCTCTCATGTGATACCTTAACAAAGGTCTTATAAAAATAATGATAAATACAATCGGAGAGGAGCACATGAGACTATGTTTTTGCTGCTGCCTCGCAGAAGTCCAGCATATTAGTGGAAAAACTGCCTCCACTGTCTGAACCCTTGCTGAGTATATGCTAATACACCTTTTATTCACATATGATGCTTGACCTTTTCCTTACTATTTGGTTGAATTAATTTACTTGTGATGTGTTAAGCTCACTGGAATATAGAACATTAGAATTAGCCCAAACACCCTTTTTATGTAATGGGATACTATTTGTTAGCTTCCTATTCTTAGGAAGTTCCTCAGTGTGCAGAGAATAGTTTATGCATGCACTCACTAACTTGCTTAGGCACTTGAGGATAAATTTTGTGGTGTTGTGATTTGATAGATTTCAGTCTATTTAATCTAAGCAGCACTTCTGCCTCCATAATTTCCAAATCATTACCTTTCTCCTTACAAGCCACTGTTACTTTAGGGAAATAATGAACTTCTTTACATGTGAAAACTTTATATAAGTTCAGAGCATCTGCTGTTTCACTGTCTAAATATTCTAGTTCATTCCTACTGTTCCTAATTCACTTCACCTACTCTTTGACCATTCTTTTACAACTAAAACATTGAAAGAATCTCTTTGAGTCATTTTTTGCATTTGCAATTCAGGCTTCACAATATAATTTTCTGACACACTGAAATTATTAAAGACATTCATAAATCAAAATACAAACAAACCAACCAGTGCGCAGATACACAGGTTTTAATGTATTTGTTTTTCTTTTTTATTGAAATAAACTAATTTTAAATATTAACTGTTAATTAGTACATGTAAGCATAAATTTCAATATGCTCTGTACACGTGACAGTAATGACCCTGTAAACCAGTAATATAAAGTTGCTGCTGTGGAAAACAATCCATTTTAGAGTTGTCTTTGTTTTCTGAGTTAACATCAAACGTTGCTCCAACAGTGCCCGTGTTTTGTGTCGTGCTTAAATGCTTTACTAAACCTGTTTACTTTGGGTCCTGACTGGATCTACATATAATATTATATTTCATTCTAAGAAAATGAGCATTTAAATGCTCTGCTCGCGCCAGATTTCTCCACTGTGACAATATCCCCTCCACTTAAAAACACAGTCAATCACATGTGACAGACGTATAATTTGACCAGAAAAAGCAAGCATTAGGAATTTGACTGCTTTCCATTTCCATCTTTCTAGAGGACTGTTGTTGAGAAAGCAAGATGCACTGTTGCATAATTTCTCCTTTCTGTAATCTACCTGTGTTTCCGAATCAGTATCAATGAAATATGTGTCAGTATCTCAAGCACTTGTCCTCTCATTCACTGCTAGTGAGAGTTGCAGTAAATACACCTTGCAAATCCCAATAGCTCCTGAGTATATCATGAGGTCTGTTCCAATAGAATAAGTTTGTGCGTTGGCAATTTCAGTAAGGTTCAATTTGAAAACAATCCTGTGAATGCTGTGGGTGCATCTGTGAAACAATGTTGCTATTTGCTGTAGTTGTACGAAAATGCGGCTCACTAAATTAAACAAGCATGTGAAACACCTAACCTGCAGCCCCGTCTCACTTTCACGTACAGTGATATTCATGTTGTGCACTAACAGTATTCACCTTTAAATTATTATATTGATGATGAATAGTGATTTTGCCAAAATGCAGCCAGTTTTTAAATACCCAGGTTTTGATAAAAAATGTTTTCATTTGCCTTTGCATTTCATTTCAGTCATGTGGTAATGTAATACAACACACCCTACAAGGTCACATTTAGGTTTATTAGTATTTTGTATTGAAACATTTCAGCAATTTGTAATGGCCAATATATTGACTTTAAATCTTGATCTTTTTAAACATTTTACATGTTTATAGATTGTAGTACTCTATATTTTATTGCCTAAATCAGATATGTTTAAGAAAAACACTATTAAAGAAAAAAACTGGACGGTTTTCAGAGTACAGCTAGATTTAGTATTTTGTACAAAACCAGGATAGAACTGAGGATGCAACGGTGATTGAACTGATAGAGTCAAGTGACCATAATACTGTATAATATAATTCTCAATGTTTTGTAAGAGCGCAGCTGCAAAGAGCAAAACTGTTAAGTTTAACTTTAGTAGGGCAAATTTTGAATAGATGTGGCAAAGTCTAAAAGGGATAAACTGGGATAAGCTTTTAAGTGTGAAAGCAGTTGAGGAGCAATGGAACATCTTTAAAAACATTTTACGCATAATGCAGGGCAGGTATATCCCAAAAATTTGAGTTAGTAGGAAATTTAAAACTCAGCAGTGGATAAGTTAAGGGATAAAAGGGAAGCTGCAAAGGAAAAAAAAAATGTTGTATAAGACTAATAATTCTCTTGTTAAACGTAATGTGAGGATGAGGGCAACCATTAAGAAGGATATTAGGGAAGCTAAAAGGAAGCTAAGAGATTAAAAATAGCAGATAAACCAAAAAATTACCCAAAAATATTCTTTCAGTATTTTAGTAGAGAAAGAACAGCCAAGAAGGAGGTGAAGTGTATATAGAAAAAAGGGATATTAAAATATACAAACAGTGAAACAGCAAATGCTCTAAATTTTTGAAGTCTTCAAGTGTTAATGAAGTGGATAACCTCCCAGTGGTAACAGAGACTACTAAAGGGAAACTAAGTGATTTGGAAATTGTAGAGAAAAAATGATTACTTGGATTAAACAGGCTGAAATCAAACAAATCACCAGGAACTTTATCCTCAAGTTTTAAAAAAGATATAAAGTGCATATAAACCCTGGATGCTTATTTTTAGGAAGTCATTGCACATCCGGGTGATTACAAAGGACTGGAAACTGGCAAATATTTTCCCATTATATAAAAGAGTGATTAGGCAGTTTAAGAAACTATAGGCCAGGAAGATTAACATGTATTAGAGGTTAAAAAAAAAATGGAAAGAATTATTAATATTAAGATAGGGCAACACGTGTCAAGGACATGAGTTTTACTGAACAGTCAGCATGGGTTCAGACGGGGGAAGTCGTGTTTTACATGCAGGAATTCTATGAGGGGAAAAAAGGATAAGATCAGAGTTAGTGGATGTAATATTATTTCTCATGACTTTCACAAAGCTTTCAATAATGTGGCACATGAGAGATTGGGCGTCAAATAAAAGAGGTGGCAGTTCAGGATGTAGTTTGTAGTTGGGTGCAAAATTGGCCTAGACACTGAAAGCAAACGGTGATGGTGCAAGGAACCTTATCAGAACTGAGTGGAGTTGTTACTTTCAACTTTTCTTTTGAAGTTCTGATTTTACAAGAATGTGATTGTCTCTGTAACAAAAGACAAAATTGTGCAAGTTAATTGCTATTGGTTTACAGATTGATAGAATTAAAGGAAAATGCATATGAGAAAATGATACAGAATAGGTTGCCTTTTTTCAGTTAACAGTAATTTCACTCTCATTGATGTACTAATACAGTATGTTCTCTTCACCTCATTATATTGTATACCTTGTACATAATGAAACTGAGCACTTTCTCCTTTTACCCACATTTTAAAAACACTCTCAACTGAAATATGCCATTGCCAAGTATATTTCATTACCTATTTTGTCCAAATAGATGTAATATGTTAATGTGTTGGCAATGAAAAAAAAATCTTATTTTAAAGTGTTAATCCATCATCATAGCACACTAAAGAAAAGTAATGATGGATTCCCAAGGACAGAATGTAGGCTCAGTGGCAGTGAACTCTTAACTCATTACAGTAAGCGTGTGCATATCTTACATTTTCATTTAGGGGATGATGCTGCACATTTTTTCATATTGCCTGAAAAAAAATTACCCTTGCAGAAACAACATTACTTTTAATAGCAAACTTTCTTACAAAGGATATAGTGTGAAGTGTTTTACAAGATGTCTAAGAAAAACAACTTAGAAATAGATTATAAGTTAATTTATTAATTGCTGGGAAAGTTCACCAGCAGGCTACAAAAAAGCATCAGACTTACATTTTTATAACATTCTGATAAAGAATCTGTTGTTGAATGAATATCAATATCTGGAACATTACTACTGTACTATGTGAAGTGTCTAAAACTGTTAATATAATCATAACATATGGTAAACACAACTTGCTAATGTCTCTTGTATCCATGACTTTAAAAACCATATCATGTGAAAACAGTACTTTGCAGCATTTACAGTAGATATTTGCTGCAGTGGTTTAAAAAATGTAAACTACATCTTCAAGTTTTTATTATTGGTATAATGGGACTGTCACAGCATGTCTTGCCATGCAAAAGTAGGTGTGTGCTTATAAAATTATTGGGTCAGATGATGTCTATAGCAGCATTTCTTGATACATCAGTAAGCAATAAGTATATACATTTAAATTACTATTGTATACTGTATCTATGATTCATTTTAAAATGAAAAATAACTAAAGTTAAGTCAAAATTTTATTTAGAATTATAACTGTTTACTGTAAATACATAAATATTTATTTTTAAGGTACAGCTAGATATAGGCAATTGTTTTCGTTTAAATACATTTAAAGACATACTGTAGTTGAGTGGTATTAGGCACATAATATACTTTTTGATATAATTAATCAGAACAAAAGTGTTAAATGCAAGCAGTCTAATATTTAGTATCAATTAATTCATCCATGTAATAAATGTTTTCTCTTTTGTAATATAATTAATATGTATGTAATTTTCCTTATTGCTCTTCTCAGTACCCACATAAAAAGTTTGGACTTCTTTTTCTCCCCTGCCTTATTATTTTGTTTTCAGTTTCTGATTTATAAAAGGCGTGAATACATATTCCATTTTGCCCTAAGCATTTTAGTTTGACGTTTAAGTTGTCAGAGTTCAATCAGTACATTAAACCAGATTTAATACTGGAAATTCAAGGTCATAAAATATAGTAATTCAGCCTGATGACGGTGTGTTCTGACACCTTCACTGCAAGGCATTCCCAGAGTTCTAGTGTAAGATGGAAGTCCAGTCAACTCAATTTCAGTGATAACTAGTGCAAAAGGTTTAATGCAGTTTTACTTTGTTTTGACATTGATTTTCTGGCAAAAAATTTGACATTGCTGCTGAAATTGCTAGAACTGTAACTAATTTTTAATACTGTTTAATCAGAAAGTAATCAAAAAATAAATCTAACATTTCTTTGTTATATTACAGAAGTCAGAATGTATGTTTCTGTATTTCTTGATTTGCCTTCTAGATTAATTTGATGCTTTTAGCAGGTATGTCATTACAAAGCTGAATTATGTTTTAAAGCAATAGGTAATAACCTTTTTGGTCTCTTGTCTTATACTACATTTTCTTTTTGTCCTAGTTCACTGAAATATAACCTTGTGGTTCACTGTTTAGTCATTTTAGCTAAAACCAAGTTTACAATTTTTAAAAGAATCTTGAACAAAGTTTAAGTCACTAACTGTCACCAGGGTACAAGGTTTAGTGTTTTGCCAGCTTTCAGTGCATGGCATAGAAACACTGAAATGGGAATAGCAGTTTTTCTTATCTTTGTATAATCAGCAGTCTGTAACACACAGCCGTGTCACCACAGATATCCTGAATAAATCTTTCACAAAGTAAACAAAACAGAGGCTTGTAAGCTGAATAACTTTAACACTCACTTCTCTAACCCTTTTGTGGGAGTATCAGAGCATAAACACTAGAGGCACTGCTAATTTATGGATTATTCATGTATTCTTTATCTAAGGTGATTTTTAATCATTTTAAGTAAATGTGTGCCCGGCATATCCTGAGACATATACCATTTACTGTATAGCTTACATTTTTAGTTTCCTTAAAATGAAGTCAATTTTTGAAAACCTTTACGCACAATTTACTCTGCTTCCTTGAATTTATCGTTAAGATAATTATACAGCCTGTTGTTTATTAAATAAATCCATTCATCCATCTTCTGAACGTGCTTAAATCAATTTCAGGGTTGTGAAGAGCCAAGGCATTTACTGGAGCTATTTTGTACCATGTTCATTTCTTGATCAGGGTGCAAGTCTATCACAGATGAAATAAATTGTTCACCACAATTACATTTTATTATCCTTATAACCCAAATTTGTTGGAGATTTGATTTTGTCATATATTTATCAGTGATTGTACTGAATGGGCTTTCTAGAGCAGTCTAATTTTATTTCAGTTCTTCAAAATTTATAGCATTGCCCCCTGATGCCTTTGGCGCCCAACCCATAGTTGCGGGCCAGTCTGCCGCTCGCTTTGTGAAGAGGGAGCCTGAACACATCCCAAAGAGACTCGTTCGCTCCTCTGAATCCCCCTCTTAAACTACACGGTGATTCAATGGGAAACAAATTATTTTTTTGTTTGTTTTTTTTTTTTTTTTAAACATCTTCTCTAAAAAAGGATTAAAAATCTGAAAATCTAACATCACATTAAACTTCGATAAATTCTGAAAAGAATGATACCAAACATATATATGTAGGTTTTAAAATAAGCCAGACTACTGTCAAATTTGGTGGAGGTTTCATCATGCTGTGGGGCTGTGTGGCTAGTTCAGGGACTAGGGCCCTTGTTAAAGTCGAGGGTCGGATGAATTCAACCCAATATCAACAAATTCTTCAGGATAATGTTCAAGCATCAGTCACAAAGTTGAAGTTATGCAGGGGTTGGATAGTCCAGCAAGACAATGACCCAAAACACAGTTCGAAAGGCATTCATGCAGAGGGAGAAGTACAATGTTCTGGAATGGCTGTCACAGTCCCCTGACTTGAATATCATCGAAAATCTATTGGATGAGTTGAAGCAGGCTGTCCATGCTCGGCAGCCATCAAATTTAACTGCACTGGAGAGATTTTATATGGAAGAATGGTCAAAAATACCTCCATCCAGAATCCAGACACTCATCAAAGGCTATAGGATGCGTCTAGAGGCTCAAAGGAGCAAAAGGAGGCTCAACTAAGTATTGATATAATATCTCTGTTGGGGTGCCCAAATTGATGCACCTGTCTAATTTTGTTATGATGCATAATGTCACTGCTGAAATACTGCTGTTTCCATAAGGACCCGTGACCCTGTAGTTAGGATATGGCGGGTGGAATAATGGATGGATGGATGGATGTCCTATATTAAAAGGAAGTTGGTACTTTGAAAGCTCAGCCAATGATAAACAAAAATACAAAGAATTAAGAGGGGTTCCCAAATGCTTTCATATGACTGTAGTGTGTGTGTGTGTGTGTGTGTGTGTGTGTGTATGTATGTATGTGTGTATATATATATATATATAATATATATATATATATATATATATATATATATATATATATATAATATAATCTGTTCAATTTCTTATGTCTGCTTGATTTTTGTTTAAATAGGTAAAGTTAAATAACTGTTAACTTTGGTGATACAAGGAGCTAAAAACTGTGGTAGAAAAATGTTACTAACAAATTAGTGCACCTTTGTGTAAAATGTAATGGAAATCTGAGAAGGTCAAGCTAAGGTCATGAATCTTTGTTGCAAAGTCTGTGTCAGTACTGATCAAATACAGTAGCTGAAAATCAATGCATACTGGAATACCATAAGGCTATAAAACATTCCTACAGGTTGACAAGGGAATAGTCCTTGTTATCAATGTACTGTCATTCTTAATTTTTGAGCTCCTACATTAATGAAAGGGCAGATGTATAACACATTTTACATAGTTTGTTCATGGCGTAAACAAAGCTGCTAATCACAGCAATTGCTTAAAGGCTTATATGCTGACTCTTTTTTTTGTTTAAGTTTGTACTGCCCTCAAGGAAAACCTGTCTTGACTGGCAGCTCCCTTGTTTACCTTCATTGTGATAAGCACTATTAATTTTATTTTGTGACAGAAAAAATGACATCTGTTAACATTTTTACTGTTCTTTTTCAAGTGTGTCAATTGCAAATTATAATAATTAAGTAACCCAAGCATATTTGTAAATTCATCTTTCCAAACAGTTTTTTCTGAAATGATTTTTTCCAATACTGGTTAACATAAAATTAGTCCTTATCCCTTACAAACTAAACACGGCTGAGGCACGTGTCAATAATTCTGGCTATGATTAAATAATTTTTCTTTTTAAAAATTTTCATTGCCTAGTGTAAATGTAAGAATAAAAACATAATATCTTCAGAAACAGTAACGCCATTTTTAATTTTCTCATTTAATTAGGGGCAAAAATTATTTTAGGGTAAGTTCTTATTCTTTTTTTCCCCAAAAGTTTTAATTCTTCACCCTTCAATTTTCTATCCCAGCTGCAAGAGACGTCATTAAGTCTTTTGACTCTTTATAATTACATGATTATCTGCAGAAAACAAGATAATTTAGAAAAAATGAAGGGGTGAAAAAAGATAAGTGTTTTGTTCTTGGTTTATCAATAAGCATAAAATATTACAGGGCTAAGGTGATTAGGAATAGCTGTAGAAAAATTGTACTAATGTTTATGTAACAGTTTTTGAAGATTATGCATAATATTCCTAATAAAAGAATTCTTTGTCATATTTAGGATACCATTTTATAATTCTCACCAATTAAATCAAGGTGTCAATGTAAGCTGTTTGTTTTTAAAACATTATTTAATTTTGAAATATCTTTGCACAGAGTATGAAGGTATAAATAGACACAATTAGCTAACAGTAGCACTTGAAGTGGCTTGGAGTAAAGAAAGTTAATTCTTAAGAGCTTAATTTCTGCTGCGTCTTTATAAGATTAGTAGCATAAATCTCATGTGCTTATGATCATCTGAATGAGATTGAGTTTGCATATAAGAAAGCAAAAAAAAGTGAAGAGTTTGAATATTTTTTTCTGATGTAAACAACACACCTACATTGCCTTCATTTATCGTTTGGGGTTTCACTTATTTAATTTACTGTGTTTACGTTGCCCTCCAGGAAAAATGAACCAAGTCAAATATGTTCACATGCTTTCTTTTGGCAACACCCATTCAGCAGTTCTTGTCATTGCTGAGGTGGCGTTTTTCTATATTAGTTAAGTGCTTTTAACCTGATTTTGAAAACAGCCTAAATATTTGAAAAAAAATAACCACAGCTAACTGAATTTCAAGATGTGAATCTGAGCTAAATGAAACGTTTCCAGTGAGCAGACACATTACCCAGAATATTTAAACTTTTCTTTCATCTTTTTTTTTCTAGTATATGCTTTTTCAGAGAAAGTTGCTATATTATTACTTCAGTTGATTGTGAGAGGAAGTGTTATATAGCAAATATGTAAAAGATAATGTTATTTTTATCATACAGTTAATTGTGCTCCACTTTACTTTTCTGTACTGTAAATATTTTTTACTTTTCCCCGTATGAAGTCCTTATGCACTAATATGCCCTGATTTTTATTCCGTTGCAACCCAGAACTAAAACTTACAAAAACTTAAACAAGAAGTCATTTAATGATATTAAATGAGACAACCTTAAAGTCACCAGTGTATGTCTGCTTTTTCATGCATAATCCCCTTTTTGCTCAAATTTTGTTTTTTTTTTTCCCATGGTTTTTGTAACTTTACTTTTAATCTTTAATGCTAGTCTTTTTGGCATACTGCACTCATGTCACTTTTTTATCATTTAACATACACTACATAGTATACTACCAATCCACTTAATTAATCTTAAATTTAATGTTGTTTTTGTCATAAGAAATATTTATTCACTAAATACAGTATTCATCAGTCAGTCTGAACTTGTGAAATATGCACTACCTTCATGGTTTTGGTATAATCCTTGCATGAATACTTTTGATAGTGAATAAAGTTGAGAGGTCTGTTTTAGCTACAACCAGAATGTTTGAAAAAGGTTTAAAGTTATCATAGGAAATACTTATAAACCATTTAATGTTAAAATATGCCTACAGTTCTTATAAATAAAACAATCTTATCGACTATAACACATTGTAAGGAGTGGGTTTGCAAATTATGTGGGAGGTTACTTTTTATCAGAAAGTAATAGCCTTACAAAATGTTGTACCACTCGTTTGCTCTGTTTACGGTGCATTTGCATATAATGCAAAAATCACCTACTGCAATAGCCATGTCTCTTTGATTGTCTTTCTTTCTGCATGCATGGAACAAACTTGGCTTCCAGGGGACCGAATTTTTTTTTTTTTGGCACACATTTCTCTTTTTCATTGAGGTATCTTGAATACGGCACATTGTACACATTTTTGAAAATTCAAAAGCTCCTATTGAAAATAATTGGCAAATTTGAGAGATTAGAAACATTCAACTATTAATTTATTTCATAAACATTTCAACTATGAAATAAATCTACAAACTTTGGCCCTCTAACAAGCTTCTTCAAAAAAATTAAACTACATGTTTTTATGTACCAAAAAACATTTTTCTATTAATGTCTTACAACACTTAAGGTAGATTTACCTTTATATAAAAAAGAGCATTTTACAAGCAGATACTTAGAAGAAAGAGAGGTGCCAATTTCATTATTAATATTTACAGTGCATTATTTGCATTGATGCAGTGCATTAGCTGTCATTGTTCCAAATGCTGTCAGATGTAATTTTTAAAAAGTAACAATTCAAAACAATTCCAAAATATCAATTCATCCATTCACTATACTTTTTTCATTTCAGAGTCTCATGGACTGAAGCATGTCTTGGCAGCACTAAGTGCAAGGATGGTGTGCTTGTCCATCATAAACAAAATCCCATGTAGACACAAGAAGAATGTAAAAATAGTAATGAAGTGAAGTTTTGAAGTTATGACAACAACTATTTAAAACAATTACAAAAAATGGACTGCAAAAAACACAGCAATACATTGTAGCAGTCAATTTTATCAGAAAGACAAGAAACAGGTTTGAGTGGTAATAATTTAATAACATAGTAGATGTCCTGATTAAGAATAACAATAAGCAAAGACTTTGACATAGAAAAATGTTGTGCCTCAGAGCATATCCCTTGACACTAAAGTGTTCAAACTGATACAGTGGAAGAATATAATGGTATAAGCATAAACCTGAATGTTTAGCAAATTAATTATTTTTTTTTTTTTATTTATTTATTAATTTTATTACAATCAATACATAGCAATCAAGTTTTTACAAAAAAAAAAAAGAATTATGCTAAGAACAGATCGATCCCCACCCTTGAGAGAGAGAGCAAGCCAAACGGTGTAAAATTTAAGGCTTTTAAAAATACCTAAATCAACAAATTCTCTGTGCTTTATAAAATCATTTCAAAATATTACTGATTAGATCCTGCCATGTTTTGAAAAAAGTCTGCACAGATCCTCTAACTGAGTATTTGATTTTTTCCAATTTTAAATAATATAGCAAATTAATTATAAGTTAACCCATTTAGCACATGAGTAGAAAGTTCAAAGGTTGTGCACTACATAGAGGGAATATTGCCAAGTATCAGCCCTCACTTTTACTGTTAAATACCTGCTTTCAGAGAGATTTAACCCTTTTAATTTGCTAGGTATGTTTTAACAGACAAAATTCCATTAAGAACACCAAAAATGAGACTCGTATTGGCTTTTTAGACAAATTAATACTATGGTTAAATACAAGTTTTTCAGAGATAGCGAGCACTGTAAAACTACTTAGATTTGGAAAGCATTCTACTATTGATCATTAGAGGAAACTTCTTTGCACTCCTCGGATGAAAAATTGCTCAACAGCAGCCCTCACTTTTACTCTGACATACCTCTAAAGGTCTAACCCCTGGACTAATTCACTGAGGGTATTTTAACAAACAAACTGCATTAAGAATAGCATGGCTTGTGAACCCAATTAATGCTTTGGTAAAATACAATTTTTTAACAGATCGTGAAATCAGTAAAACTAGATAGATCTGGAAAACATTTACTGCTGGGCATTAGAGAGTAAACCTTTTTGCTTTCCACATTTGGCATCATTAAAAGAGGATTTTTTTTAAGTTTTCTTCCTTTTTATTCATTCTGCTGTGTGTTCAGACCATTGTGTGTATGTATGTGTATGTATTTATTTATCTATATATTTATGTATTTATTTAAAGAGCTTCTGTAAAAAGCCAAATTTTCCCTTGGGAACAAATAACATTCTGTGTATCTATGGTAATTTTTAATGACTATGAAGTAGGAAAGAACCTATTAACAAAAAACTTTTCCTTTACAATTAATAGTTTGTAGAAAGTAAAAGCTACACAACATATATAAAGTGCATAAATTCCCAAACCTGCTTACTCCAATTTATTGTTGCATTGTTCAGGAAAATTTACAAGTTGAATCAGGACAAGAGAAGAACGTCCTGGATAGGCTGGTGATCCATGGCAGATCCCTTTCGCTGATGCCCACTTTTACACATGGGGGCAATTTAGAATTACAAATGAACATATGACATTCGTTTTTAGTGATGTAGCTCTCTTGGAGGAAAATCCACACAGACACAGGCAGAGTGTTTAAGATCCATGCAGTCATTGACTCATGGGATTTGATCCCAGTATGCCGGACCTGTGTGACAGGAGTGCTAGTTTCTGCACACAATGCTGTATGCTAGATTTACTAACGTGATTGAAATAAAAGATTATTTTAATATGGCCTATACCAAATAATAATAATTAAAGAGACTTCAGTTATTTTTAGATAGGAGCTTGTTATTTATATTTATACTAGCAGAATACCCGCGCTTCGCAGCGGAGAAGTAGTGTATAAAAGAAGTTATGAAAAAGAAAAGGAAAAATTTTAAAAATAACGTAACATGATTGTTAATGTAATTGTTTTGTCATTGACATGAGTAGTGTTGTCATATTTATATATATCTATAAGAGCGCTGTAAGAGACTCATTGCAAGTTATCGCAAACGCTTGATTGCAGTTATTGCTGCTAAGGGTGGCCCAACCAGTTATTAGGTTCAGGGGGCAATTACTTTTTCACACAGGGCCATGTAGGTTTGGATTTTTTTTTCTCCCTAAATAATAAAAACCATCATTTAAAAACTGCATTTTGTGTTTACTTGTGTTATATTTGACTAATGGTTAAATGTGTTTGATGATCAGAAACATTTTGTGTGACAAACATGCAAAAGAATAAGAAATCAGGAAGGGGGCAAATAGATAGATACATACAGTGGTGTGAAAAACTATCTATCTATCTATCTATCTATCTATCTATCTATCTATCTATCTATCTATCTATCTATCTATCTATCTATCTATCTATCTATCTATCTATCTATCTATCTATCTATCTATCTATCTATCAAAATACCCATTCTTGGCAGCGGAGAAGTAAAAAGAAAAGGAAACATTTTAATAATAACGTAACATGATTGACAATGGTACAATAGTAACACATATACTATGGGGTGCCAAACAGGCAAATAAATTGATTTTGTTAATATATAAAGTCAGCGCTGGAATATAAAAAGTCAAAACTTGAATATAGAAAGTTAGCATCAGTATATATAAAGTCAAACTTGTTTCTGAATATATAAAGTCAAAAGTTCAATATATAAAGTCTGCGTCGGAATTTAGAAAGTCATTCCTGATTATATAAAGTCAACATCGGAGTATATAAACTCATTCCTGAATATATAAAGTCAAAGTCAAAATCTATTGATTGAAACGACTCTGAACTGAACTAAGTGAACAAAAATGTATTCAGAAAAATAAATTAAAAAAAAAAAACCACTGTTCGGTTAATGTTTTGAAAAGTGCCCTGCCAAGGATTGGTTCCTACCTTGCGCCCAGTGTGACCCTGTGGTCGGATTCAACGGGTTGGGAAATGGATGGATATTCCAGCGCTTACTTTATATATTGAAGTTTTGACTTTATATATTCTAGCACTTACTTTATATATTCCGAAATATTCCAACGCTGTCTTTATATACTCAGGTTTTGACTTTATATATACCGACGCTGACTTTATATATTCAAGTTTTGACTTTATATAGTTTAATGTAGTCATCATTGCATAACTTTTTCTTTACCATAGAAATTTAACAACTAAATTCAACTTCCATTCCTAACAAAGATATTTCTGGCGACTAAATAGAACCTACTTATATCCAAATTCGAGCTATTGAGCTGTCGCTTGCCTGCTTGCCTGAATAAGTCACCCTCGCTTTGCTCTTACTTTTTTACCGTTCATTTAATCATGGCTAGTGGCGGAAAAATTATAAAATGAAAGGAGGATTACACGGAGTATGGCTTTACCAAAACAATTATTGATGGCGAATCGATTATTCATAAAGCTTGAATTGGTGATGTTTTTCTGTGTTAACCTCATATTTTTTCATACTTCTTCTCAAACCAAGGGGGTGCAAGGTTAAAATGAATCGGGAAGCGCTGATCAATGTAATTGGTGTACCAGGAAATCATGCATTGAGAGAAGTTCCCCTTTGCTTGGAATGCAAAGTGTGATTAAATGCGTGATTTTTTAACGCGTTATGGAGCACATACATCGAAGCTTCTCAGCTGTGCTTGTGCTAAGAAAAGGAAACATTTTAAAACAACGTAACACGATTGTCAATGTAACCTTTTGTAAGTAGTGCCTGGAGGATTCAGTGTGGAGAAACTGTAGAGACAGCGTGTGTATTAACTTGTGAATTTTTCTGTGAGTATTTGGTGCCAGCGTCACAAAGTCGCTTCCGTAACACTGCGTGCGTTAGCTGCGGAGCTCAGCTCAGAGCGAAATGAGGTGAATGGGAGATGATGACGTGACTCCCCCATCCGCCTTAACTGTCAATCCCCCACAAACACAGTCTCTCGGAATTTGCATAAGCACACCCCTTCACGTGCAATTTTACCTTAGTTACAAAGTGATCAAAACTCTCGTTTATATTCTGCGTCCTCTCATTAAACTTGTATCCCGCATTACCCGTGGGCATGACAAATGCCAGCGGCAGCCTGTCTACAAACTTAATTTAAACTTTAGGTTTACACCTTGCTTTGTTTCCGAAGTAGCAGCACTCATGAATATGGTTGTATATGTCATTCGCTCACTTCTTATTGTTTCGCTGCCTTCTCAATTGTATAATGCATGTTTTCTTCAGCGCTTTTTGGAGCACTTCCTGGTTTTCTAAGCACTGCGTTGACAGTCAATTCACGTGATTACATGGGAGGCGTGATGATGTCACATGAAACTCCGCCCCCCCACGGCTTTCGAGCTCAACTCCATTACAGTAAATGGAGAAAAATAGCTTCCAGTTATGACCATTACGCGTAGAATTTCGAAATGAAACCTTCCCAACTTTTGTAAGGAAGCTGTAAGGAATGAGCCTGCCAAATTTCAGCCTTCTACCTACACGGGAACTTGGAGAATTAGTGAGTCAGTCAGTCAGTCAGTCAGGGCTTTGCCTTTTATTAGTGTGTAAATATATATATATATATATATATATATATATATATATATATATATAAAAATATGCTCACTAATGGAAACCTTAGTCAATTTCGTCTGCAATGTAATGTTCAAATTTATAGTGCCCATAACATATAAGAGTTTTGAATTGTTGAGTCTTAATATTTGGGATAAACATATATTATTTACAATAACTTGTGCTACTGTACATACATGATTGTTGATCAGCATATCTGAATATGCATAGTCATGTTACAAATCTTTCAATCTATAGAACTGTTACATTTAAAACAAAATAATGCACTGAAATGTGAATATTAAATTTATCATTCTGTATTTTACATAATGACCTTTACTAGATGCACCATCATAAGCCATGTTACAAAATCAAAACATTTTTACAAATTAATATATTTTACCAAATTAAAATGTATTTGATAATAGTTGTAATGAAGTTTAGAATGTTACATGACAATTATAGTGCAAATAATGATGGGAATAATATATAATGTACAGTTATGTCAGCAGAAAATATTTGCACAAACAATGGTTTAGGACAGATTATTATAAGAACAGTAAAGCAGAATAAGAATTTGACACATTCTAGCTTAAAGATTTCAGGTTTGGACATGACAGCTGGTTCACAGTATTTGAATGACCTTTTTGTTGTGTCACTTCCAAAAATCATTCCCTGTCACAAAGTGAGCAGATTAACAATATGACATTTGTAACAGAGTCACTGCTCAAATACTGTAGGATGATATAAACCAGTTTTGGTGGCTTTCACCATCTGTTGTCACCCCATGGGATGTCTGTCAGGCACTGCCCACTAAGGAAAGATTCAAAGTGAAACCCAGGACATACCGCAGAGATTATATCTGTCAATTGTCTAGGAGCAGTAAGGCAACATATGGAGCTAGGAACTGTATGTGATGTTCGAGAAGTCTGTTTTGACCAATTTAGCCTGTTACCACCTTCATTAGAAAATAAGTTGAAATATGCATTTTAGTTTTGATATCATAAAAGTGAAAATTCACTAATTCATTTTACAGTTTGGGAGAGTTTAACCCAGCAGTACATCCTTACCCACAATCATCAAACTAGGCCAGATTAGTGTTGCCAGATAATGCAGATCACATTTTTAGGAAGTGGGAGGAAAGTGAAGTTCATGAAGCCACATGGAGAACATGCCAGCTCTAAGGCAAAAATAGTGATTTTCAACTAAACCTTAATCTCTGGAGCTCCTGCACTAACCAGTACCACCTTGCCACCCCATGTCTTCACTAAAAAGCACTCATTTCAGCATGGTTATGCCAATGCTTTATTATATAGCAATAACAGAACTTCTTATGCACATAGTGAACATCAACATTCAGAAATATTTCCATCATTTCACAAGTAATGCTGTATTATTCATTTGCTTGTGTCAGATAGAAGCAATGCTAGATAAATAGGCAGACAGAACTTTATTTTTCCCCCTGGGTGAAATTTGGCCTTTTACATGAGCTCTTTTGGTAAATAAATACATAAATAAATACATACAAAAATAACATAACATGATTGTCAATGTAATTGTTTTGTCGCTGTTATGAGTGTTGCTGTCATCAAGGATTTGATTATCATGATTTCTTTCAGTCAGGTTCGTATTTGGAGGACGTGTTGTGTTCAAGTTGCATTCCGTGTTTGTAGATAACAGTTTTCATTCATCGAAGTGTTCACTACCCAAATCGCTACTCATTAACTGTCTGTGGGATATCTCTTTAAGAAGAATTGGGGGCCAAACTACACCTGTGGGTCATTGCTAAACGTACCATGGTGTGATTTAAGGGGAACTGACTGTAAAAAGGCAAGGAGGCGTGTATTTTGAAGGAAAAGGGAGAAAAGAGTGAAGGAGCGGAAAAGTGAGAAGGAAAACTGTTAAAATAAAGAGCTGGGAAGGTGAATGGAAAGAAGCAGTCAGCGGTAAAGCAAGGAAGACTCCGTAATAAGGACTGTTGGGTGCACGGAGAAGGGGTGCCTGCTAATCTAAAAGGGATATTTGGAGCTCACAGTTACTGGTCTGTTGTGGAGCAGGCGTCGGCCATGGATGAATGGTAACGGCGAGTCACCTGGGTGAGATGGACTTCATTCTTCAATAAAGGAACTGTCGTCGAGCTGATGAGATCGCTTCTTTACATGTAAATTTAAGTAAACGTGTCCGCGGCGCATATCAGGATAATATAGGTCAAGTACATGTGAATATATTTGCGCCGTTTATAAATAAGATATTCTTTCCGTTTTTTTACCTTGCTTTCTTTCTTTGCTGCTTTCTTGCATTCTTTTGTTTTGTTTCTTTTTTTCGCCATTTTCTGGATAATATATTATAAAGTGTTTAAGGGGGTGGCAGATTATTTAGGAGTTGTATAGTTATTATAGATTAGTTAAGGATTGTTTAAAAGGTGTTTATTGTTTTTTTTGAGAGAGGGAATGTGCAGCATTGTTCCTAATAGAACTCAGTTTTGTTTTAATTGTCTCCTTTAATACTGCTTCCATAGTGTCCAGAGTGTGTCCTTAGCTTACTAATTTGATGAGCCTTTCTTGAAGTGGTGTTACCAGCCCAGCACACCGCAGTGTAGAAAATTGCACTGTCCATCACTATGGCAAGCCGAATTAACATTTAGAGATATCTCAAAATGGATTTTAAGATATCTGGAAATGATATGCTGTACATTTTGAAATATCTGAAATGCATTTTAAGATATCTTAAATGCTATTCGATATATCTCGAAATAGGTTCTTGTGCATTTTGAGATATTGCAAATACATTTCTAGATATTTTAAAATAACTTCCTGTGCATTTCAAGATATCTCAAATACATTTTGAGATATCTCGAAATCACTTCCTGTAACATTTCCTATTCTTTCAATGTGAAAATGTCAATGAATTTGAGATATCTTGAAATGCACAGGAAGTTATTTTAAGATATCTCAAAATGAATTTGTGATATCTTAAAATGTGCAGGAAGTTATGTTGAGATATCTGAAAATGCATTTCAGATATCTCAAAATGAATTTGAGATATCTGAAAATGAGTGGGCAGTTATTTTAGGATATCTCAAAAAACATTTAAGATAACTTAAAATTCACTGTTGTTTGAGATATCTAAAATACATTTTTAGATATCTCAAAATAATTTCATGATATCTTAAAATGGGTCTCTGCTCCATTTCAGATATCTAACAATGTATTTCAAGATATCTCCAATTGTATTTCAAGATATCTAAAATGCATTTTAAGATATCTTTAAAAGGACACTCAATTATTTGAAGATATCTCAATACCATTTTCAGATATCTACAATACAATTTAAGATATCTGAAATACATTTCCAGATATCTCAAAACAGCTTCCTGTCCATTTTCAGATATCTCTAAATACATTTTCAGATATCTCAACATCACTTCCTGCTCATTTCAAGATATCTCAAATACATATTAAGATATCTTATAATAAACAAGAAGTCCCATTGAAATAATATGCAGTTTTAAAAGAAATGATTTTGAGATATCTTGAAATGCATTTAAGATATCTTAAAATGCATGAAAGGTCGATTTAAGATATCTGAAAATTCATTTGAGATATCTTGAAATACAGACACAATTATTTTGAGATATTTGAAAATGTATTTGAGATATCTTGAAATGCATTTGAGATATCTCAAAATGTATTGCAGATATCTTAAAATGTGAAAAAAAAATTTTTAAGATATCTCAAAGCGAGTTTCAGATGTCTTAACAAGTAAATAGTCCCACAACCTGTAGTCTGCCTTACATGTAGTCCATTATCTAGGACACCATTGATCTCATCCGCCTGCATATCCCCTTAATGGTGTAACCCCCCGTTGACTTTGAAGGCACTAGAGAAACTAAAAAAAAACAATCCTCACAGTGCTGCCAGCTTTGTCCAAGTGAGATATTTCTGAGGTTAGAATTGCTGTGGTTCACATTGCTGCCACACTTCATTTTGAGATTACATCACATTCTATCTGGAAATTGTTCATTCTCTAGATGTTCAGCGAGGCATTCTGCAGTCACTCCAGTTTCCTTCCATATCTGTTTGGTTAATAGGTGATTCTAAATAGGTCCAGGGAGTATGTATAGGTATACATTTGGTTGTGACTGTCTTTCTTCCTGCCTTTTATCCAGGGCTTTCAAGATTATACTCTAATGTAAAGGAAGTTAAATGTAGGGTAGATGGATGAGTGGATGCTTGTATTCAGCAGTGGTATCAGGTGTGTACATGTTGTTTTGATGATTTTCCATTTCATATATTGTTTTCTAATCTCCTGTGTTCTCTCTTATTCTGTTAGTGACAAGAATGGGTTAATATTAAAAGAAAAGCAGTTTTTGTTGCACAGTAGAAGACTGTTAGCTCCTTTGGCACAGAAACTATTCGCATAACAAAGCTGTTTTCAAGCTTAAATAAAAGCGTGGGAGTGTTCCAACTATGCCAGTGTTGCTTTGACTTTTCCTCTTAAGTTGCCAGCAACTTAGTAAAGTTTACAAAAATCATGACACTTACTACATTTATATTTATTATTTGGAGTGATTTTGTTGCAATCTAAATTTAATATGCACACAGAATATAGGGTCTTTCTTAGCTATGAACACTTCAGGCTTTGGGACTTTTTAAGTCCTCTTAATAATAAATCAAAAAGGAAATTTGCCTCCTTGGGACAAATTAACTAATTTTATAAAACCAAAAAAGTTTTTCTAAATTACCATTTTTTGAGGCGAGGAGTATTAATTTAAACATGACAGATCTGTTTTGAAAACATCCCCCACAAAGATAAATTATGACTACATGTAAATGTACTTATTTAAGACAGTAATTATTATTTTTAATTGGCCAAATATTTGAATAAATTATATTGATTTTAATTTAATAAACTTGATGAGGGAACACATATAACACTTAATTTCAAATATGTTCCCTACTTGCACCATTGTTCATTTGTAGTGAATTTATTTTATACTGTGTTACAAAATTCAGTGGCTGGTTCTGTGTTTATGAAATGTATTTATTCAGGTGACTGTTTAAAGATAACACACTGAGGAACTTCCTGCTGGTAGGCGGAATCATTCATAAGGTGCAAACATTTCACACACTGTTAAACAAAGTCTAAATATGACCAGCTTTGCTTGAAAATGGGTACATACCAGTCATTCTTTTCATATGTGCTGTTAACTTAGACTCGCTACAACAAAGAGCTTAAGAGCACAGTTTGGCTGAAGCCAGCTGCCATTTATTAGAATGACTGACAAAAATTATTTTATTAGGAAAACAAGTTGTAAAAAGGAGAATTTTAATTCTCTTCAGTGTATGAAATACATTTTAATTTGTTTACATTTCACATTTTTCACAGATGGCTGATTCAAATTCCGGTAGTAGCACAGAGATTCAGATTAATTTACAAAGAATACTGAAATTCTTGATATTTTCTTAGCTAATACAGTAAACCATACCAAGATCAGACTTGGTGAATGCCTTGTTTATTTAATTATTGATGTTCTTTCGAGCATCCATTAATAGTTGTTCTAGAAAAAGGTATCTACAATAGAAAGATGAGAACAGAAAAGGAAGTATAATGTGATTGCTATATGCTCAATAAACTTCTAGGGCATTGTTATTCCCATGTATACAATCCATGTGAAGTGGAATGAACTACCTGCCTTCAATGATAATACTACCCTACTCCATTGTTTTAGAGTTGCACTGCACTTAAATGATGCTGTGTCCTAAAAGTACATGTAAAAGTTCAGATACCACTAAACTTATTAGAATGAATTGCATTTAATTAAATTTCAATACAGTGAATAAAAACAGGGCGGCATGGTGGCACAGTGTGTAGTGCTGCCGCCTCACAGTTAGGAGACCCGAGTTCACTTCCTGGGTCCACCCTTTGTGTAGTTTGCATGTTCTCCCCGTGTCTGTGTGGGTTTCCTCCCACAGTCCAAAGACATGCAGGTTAGGTGCATTGGTGATTCTAAATTGTCCCTAGTGTGTGCTTGGTATGTGGGTGTGTCGGCGTGGGTTTTCTGCGGTGGGCTGGCACCCCACCTGGGGTTTGTTTCCTGCCTTGCGCCCTGTGTTGGCTGGGATTGGCTCCAGCAGACCACCTTGACCCTGTAGTTGGGATATAGCAAGATGGATGAATAAAAACAGGTCAACACAATGTTAGTCATCATAGCTTTATGGGAATATATATATATTGTGATATATGGTCAGCCATTCATCCCGGCCAATACCCCCAGGCCGCCAGATGGAGCCCTCCCTGCAGCATGGAGGTGCTCCGAATGCCAGCAGGGAATCCTGGACAATGGAGTTTTTATCCACAGCCCTGCTGGATACCATGGGGCCGCTAGAGGATGCTGCAGGGAGGAACAAGAATTATTTTCCCTACAGCCCGGAAGTACGTCCCACACATGTGGACAGAAGAAATGACATACTTCCAGGTTGAAGAAAAGGAGTTTTTATTTGACCCGGAAGTGTTGCCAGTCACATGGACAGAGAGAGAAACACTTCCGGGTCAAGGACTATAAAAGACTGTGGGAGATCCCAGACGGGCAAGCTGAGTTGGGAGGAAAGTAACAACGCATCTGGAAGTGGAGGATTTGTAGAATTGTGATTGATTATTGATTTGTTTATGAGTATTGTGGAGTGTAGGGTGCTTTGTGCACATTATTGTAATAATAAAACCAATTATTGGACTTTTATCTGGTGTCTGGCGTCTGGTCCGAGGGTTCAAGGGGACGACAGCGCCCCCTAGCTGTCACAATATATATATGGAATAAAAAGAATATACTGTACGTAGATCTCAGAGAACCTAATTTTTTTTTTCCAATTTATTTTATAAATGCCTGGGTACAACTATGGTTTCTACTACCGATATTGTTAATGCCTATCTCCATGTCCATTTGCATGAAGACAATGAACACTAAGCTAAATCCTTATCCATTTAGATTTTTATACATGATATTGTACAATATGAATGTAGCCTTTATATTAAGACAATGCTTCACAAATTTCATAAGGCAAGTTTGTGTTTGGGTAAGAATAACTGCAAGTTTCACAAGGAAGATCTTATAATCCTGGTGCACATCTATCAGCAAACACGGTCTGTTGGAGGCTGATCTCCCTGCAAATAAAGATTGATTGATCTATCAATCTATCCATTAATCCAACCAACCATTTATGATATTCGTGCCTGACAGCATGGTGAATGAAATTTATACCTATTATATTATAATCACAGAACCCATTAGCAATATACTGAGAGACTCCAGTATTATAAAGTGAACTGAGAAATTGCAGGCCACCTTCTATAACTCAGTAAGTAACATTCGACATTATCTCAAATTAGAAAAAATCTAATTATTTCTTAGAGGATATGTCCACAACCTTTTTATAACATGACAATAATCATTCAAATTATTTTAGAATACATATGCTGGGTCTGCACTTGACTTTCTAATGTTATTTATCATTTTGTCATTTATATATAAAAAAAGTATTGCAGGTTGCAAAGACATGCAGGTTAGGTGGATAGGCGATTCTAAATTGGCCCTAGTGTTTGCTGTGTGGGTGGGTGGGTTTGTGTGTGTCCTGCGGTGGGTTGGCACCCTGCCTGGGATTGGTTCCTGCCTTGTGCCCTGTGTTGGCTGGGATTGGCTCCAGCAGACCCCCGTGACCCTGTGTTCAGATTCAGCGGGTTGGAAAATGGATGGATGGATATTATGTGACCTGTAATGTAGTGTGTTTTCAGCCATAACCAGAAAGAGTGCTTGCAAGAGGCTGGGGAATTGGTCTCATGAAGGAAACACCTCTTATATTGTTCTCTTCAGATTGTGCTATAACACAAATACTAAAATATGATCTACTAAAGTAATTCATATAGATCTGTTCATTTATGCCTTACCAAGTATTGCTGCCTTGGTGAAAGCATCTGGCTATTGTACTCTTCCACAGTCCATGCCTCAATATGCTGCAGCAGATGAGCTTCCATTATGGTATACACTATCCACTTTCCAGACATATTGCTCGAGCTGGTCCATAATGCTTTAAAAGGTTATGTTATAACTTTTTAATTCCTCTACTGTTAAATTGGTACTATGGAATAACAGTTTAATGACATTTAAATCGAAAATTTAAAAAAAATTTTTTTAAATCCTTAACATATTGATTTTTTTACAACATTTTTTATGCTTTATACAGCATTCAACTGATTTTTTTTTTTTTGCTCTGGCAGCTTTAATACACAACCATTTCAATACTGGCAATGAGCGGCCTCACTGCTTTTAGAAGAAGATGGTATATGTTTTAAAAAACTTCTGATTATCTTCAGATTAACCAAATATGTTCATGATGACAAGAAAAAATTGAAATGTGTGTTTGCTGTGAATTTTTAGCTCCTGTTTAATGTGTTCAATGTCAGTGTGAATTAACCATATTGATAAAAATGGAAGGACAAATGTTTGGGTAATATTATGTAAGATATCTCTGCTGTGAGTAAATTTTCTCACAACTAATACATTCTTAAAACAACATTCAGGTTATTTTCACTGAACATTTATATTCTACTTGCTTGTGTCCTCTGACATAACAGTGCATGCCTTTAATCCATGTTTCAAAAATGTAAGAAACATACCTGCCTATATCTAAAACGAATACATATTTTATGCACTCAATTCATTGTAGTTAATTTTTGTAAGGTATAGTGTTGCTTCTGAATGACAACAGATTAGAAGAAAAAAAAAATTTATTCTGAAACTGAACTGGATCACTTGGGTGCCCAGTAAAATTCCAGTCTGTTTTCCATTCATTATGGCACATATCCAGTTTGATACACAAATAAGACACCCGGCCAAGTCACTGTTTCAGGTTAACTTGATCAAAATGGCAGTGCCGTAAAGTGCTACTTAAGGACACTAACGAATGTATAAATAAGTGATGTCATAAAGTAAATAGTATTATACATTCTAACTTTAGTATTGGTTCATGGGGGGGGGAGAGAAGCTTTGGTTTTAAATATGACTGGAAACCAGTATAGTGATTTATAAACTAAATATCCTATCCTAAAGCATAATCTGAAATATTGAAATGAAACAAGGTTAAGGCTACTTTTAAGTGTCAAAAGTAGCAAATACAACAGTGCTACATACTGTATGTTGATTCATCCAAACCAAAGTTTAGGAAGCCATTGTCACAAGGAGCTATCAGCACTGCATTAGTACTGTAAATAGTCTATTTAAAGTCTATTAAAAGACATTTGAGAATACCTTTTCATTCATCTTTTGTTTCACGTAAGTAAAGCAGTTAAATAACATAACTGAAGTATGTATTGCTATATATATAAATTACATAAATATGGTTAAGTATCATCAGCACATAATTTAGTTTTGATTTCTTATTAAGTTTCATTTCCAAATGAAAACATATAATGGGAAAATAATTTGTCCCAGTGACCAGCCTAACTGCAGACAGACATATCAGAGCACAGTTATCGGATGTCTAAAAGTATTTAAAATTTTTTGATAAATATGAAGTGAGCCAAATAAGAAAAGTGTGTGACAATACAACTAAATTCTCAAGACTGCATATTAGAATGCTGTGGTATTAGTATCAACATCTGCACTCCAATCTAATATCATAATGGTAGTTCTTAAGATAAAAGACAAGCTTTAACAAGTGGTAAATTTGAAACTGGTCTTTAATTCTCAAGAATATTTATTTCTAAGACTGATTAAAGAACTAACAATGACTGCTTTGAAAGAATCTGTGCAACTACATTTTTTCAGTGGTTTACATAGAAGTGGAACTAGGGGGACAGATGTTGAATTCTGTTTTAGAAATTGGTTGTAGAATTTTCATCTTTGTCAATGTTTATTCATTTATTGACAGCATGCATATAAGATGGCATGTTTTGATCTATTAACTACTAAACCTAAAAGCTGAAATCTGAGTTGTTCAGTCTGTTATTTAAAGAAAAAAATCAAACTTATTGTCTAATTTTTAGGTGGAATGCTGCCAAGACATTTTACAGTTCTAAATTTTTATATTGACTTGATGGCTGTTAATATGTCATCTATGTATTTCTGTGACAGCAAAAGATATGAAAATGTACAGTGATATGTAATTACATTTATAGACACTTTTACACTTAATTTTGTTTTTTAAGCACTAAGATTTATTGCTTCTACTACATATAAAAAATATCAATTTCATCATTTTAATGTGTTATTATTTGCAGAATAAATTCTTGTGGCTTTATCCATGATATTTTCTTTCTTTCCTGTATATTTGCAAAAGTCAAAAAAGTAAACCATTTCATCAAAATTTTGGTCATCTTGCTTTTATTACATTTATTAATCTAAAGTAATTTCTACATTTTGATGATGCATTTTCAAATACTTCTTTACATCAGTTATTTTACTGAATGCTTATATTATTTGGCATCATTACCATAATTTCTCTGTGAATCATAATTTTGTGTTTTCATTACATATTCCATAGAAAAGAACAGTATTTCAAAATATTGAGGATTTTTTTTTTGTTCTGTCCACTTTTCATAGTTACTCTAACTGTCTGTTATGGTTTTAGTAACAATTTAATGCATTGAAAATAGGACTATAAGAAAATTTGTATTATATTGAAAATATATTTTATGTTTACATTATCAAACTTTTATTCTAAGGTACACTAAAAAAGGTGTAGTGTATTTTTGCATATAATTTATTTTCAGCATTCATCCTTTACTCCTGTAACCCGGGTTAGTGTACGATCTCTGTCCCTCTCATATGTTGTAAAAACAGCTAAAGGATGTTAATGTCAGGAGAGCACATGGCTCAAAACCTCTGCTCCAATATCCCCAGATATAAGTAACAATAAACCGACCTGGTGAATCTAGAAAATGGCTTTTAAACTGGCAGAGAGAGACAGACAGAGACAGAAAATGTATGAATTCATTTTTTTTATGAAGTTGTTGCTTCCTTTAGGATAACAGAGAGGCAGAACAAATGGCAACAACATTGCAACAAATATGCAAACCAAGCATGGATGGAATTCTAAGCCATCACTCTAGATTTAGTTATTTGCATCATAAGTAGCTGAGGTACCCACAAATGCGTTAAACACTTAAGTATAAATTCTGTTTGACAGGTAATGCATGTGAGTGTAGTACTTCCTGGTAAATTACATATTTAACCAATTTATGAACAAAAACATTTCCCTGCTTCTGGTATCCTCAAGCATACCACTTATATCAGGCCATGGGAGATGCGGCTTGAAGTCTGACCCTGAACCTCCTCAGTAGTCATAGTGAAGCAGACTTTGATAGGAAACTGGTGGCATTTGTACTGGAAAGGATAATTAAAGGATACAAAGAAATTATGGGAAATTAACAATTGTCTCCTTACCATACCAAATTAAATCGATCAATGCAATCATATTTTGGTAAACAGTTTTAACTTGAAGTCATGTTACATTACACATTTGAGGGATGCTTCAGTTTTCAAATACTGGTAGTTGCGAAATTTATCACTAATTTTAAATGGGGGGAGAACTACAGTATTTCTGATACAGTAATTCTGCCAATTAATCCTGATGACTCTTAATTTGGCTGAGTCCACATGAAATTTTGTTGTTATCCTTGACACAATTTCCTTGCTGCTCTACAGTTAATTAATACAACAGCAAAGACATCGTAACCAGTTCTTAAATCACTACACCTGTTTCCAGTTAAGTATAGAGCTGATTTAAAAATCCATCCTATAAAGTCATACATTTCTAAACCTCTGCCCTGTTTGCACACTGCAATCGCAAGAGAAGCCTGACTTTAAATTCCTAGGTTAATAAAAAAAAAAAAAACTGTAGAAGGCCGAGCTGTTAGCTAAAAAAAACTGCCAACCAGGAACATGTTTAAAACTCGTATTCAGTTGGCATTTGTATAGTGCATGTTTTTGATAGTTATAATAAACATAGTTATAATAAAACTCAAAATAATATATAATCAATATATGACTTATGACATGCTGCAAAATAAAACATCTATAATACATGGTAATACATGAATACTGCATATATGTGTATGTATATAGCCTTTTTTTTTTAAAATAAGATTCCTACAGCTCCCATATGTAAATACTGTATTATTAAATAAGTAGTCATAATTTTAACAGAATACAGCTACTGTAACAGGAGCATGATATGTTAAAATAACACATCTTCACACTTATTTTAAATCTGAAGAGATGGGTAATTTCACATTGACATGCAGATTATTCTTGAATTTATAGGTCATATACAGACAGTTGAGGTCTTTCCCTTCTATAGTTTTTAAGATGTTGTAATAACTAAAGAGACTAGTTTTAAAGAGCTGCTTTATACCTATTCACATTTTTTACTGTTTGACTATTTAACCATTCACATTTTCTGGGAGGTCTAAATGTTTCTAACCTACCAGTCAGTCTCATGAATATGTAATATTTCAGGTCTTACCAAACAAGCACAATATATTATATGCATATGGAACATAGAAAATGTCTTCCACCTTGATAGTGCTAAGAATATTAGTGCATTACTGAGTGTGATTCCTGCTTGTCTCTCTATTATAAAAAAAAAAAAAAATCCTGGAAAGGAAAAGCAGGGTAACAATATGTGATCTTCTCTGAAGTTCTCGGAAGACACTTAAAAAACCTGCGAGACACAAACAATATAAAAAAATAACACTCAGTCGTGTAAAGCACGTAGCACACACAGATCCTGTGCTCTCAGCACGTATAAAGTGTATAAGGACAATGCGTTCTAGATGAAACGTCAATGAAAGAAGAAGAGCGAGCAGCACGGAGGAAAGAGACCCAAAAGTGTTGGAGAGAAAAAAAAGGCAGACGAGATTATGAAAGCAGTAGAATGCTCAAACAAACGATGGCATGATACACATGCAGAGAAAGGTAAAGAATATGAAAGCAGTAAAATTCAAACATATTGTAGCGTCCCAGCCAGGTTGAAGCCTTTTTTGTTTTAAGTGACTGTTAGGTACGATTGAGGGAGGCGGAGTACAGCATGGAAGAATGATAGCAGCGTGCACACCTCCTTAGCATGCATTCAGCCGTCCCCCCACCCTCCCCTTGACAACGCAAGCAGCATTATACATCCTGAGAAAGAGATTTAACCACGCCATTTAAAACAAGTCCACAGACATCTAACCTAGCAGTTGTTGGATTGCTGTTGGCAGACACGCTTCATGTGCTCCCAGCACTTAAAACAACGACGAGACAAGCAAAACACGCAGCTCGCCAGCAGCAAAAAGCCTGCCGGTTATCAGAATGCTACTCTTTAGCGTGCGTTCAGCCAAACTAACTCTCCCCACCCCACACCCTTCACAACGTGAGTGGCAGTGTTGCAAAGTGGCAAAAGGACAGCTGCTGTACAGGCTTTGAAATGATCAGGCAGCGAGACAAGCAAAACAGGCAGCTCGCCAGCAGCAGATGATTCGACAGCATCTCCTTAGCTTGCGTTCAGCCGCACCCCCTTCACAACGCGAGCAGCATTATATGTCCTGCGAGAAAGAGATGTAAGCACGCTCGGGGCTGGAAATAAAGTATTGTTTTTACAGAAATTTTAAAATAAAAGTGAAAATATGCATATGTAACAATTCCCATGAAACTAACAATCTTTTTTAATTGTATATCCGGTAAAAGGTTGCCGGTTCGAATCCCCATCACTGCCAAAAAGAGATCCTACTCTGCTGGGCCTTTGAGCAAGGCCCTTAACCTTCAATTGCTCCAGGGGCGCTGTACAATGGCTGACCCTGTGCTTTGACCCCAAGGGGTGTGTAAAAAGATGCATTTCACTGTGTGTTGTCCTGTATAACTATGTGTGTGACAAATAAATAAAGAATTATTATTATTAAACAAAACCCAGGGGTGGGCAAGCGAAGCGAGTAGGGGGCGGAGCCCCCTAGAATTATAGAATTAAAAAGAATTGTATAAACACCAGAAATGTAGAATAGATCATAAAGGAGGAGAAGAAGATGAAAAGTTTTAAAGAGGGCACAAAAAGGGTGGGTATGCAGCTTAACCCATCCACACATGTCATGTTTCTGTTTTTTTAGCAAAACAGGGGACCCGAAATAAATGAATGTTTTCTAACATTTCTGGAACATCTTCTCCTAATAGAGCTTTCAAGTGTCTGGCTTCTTTTTAAAGGAACTTCCATAGCAGTTTTCAATTTTCTATTGTATTTTTGTTTACGGGTGGCATGGTGGCGCAGTAGGTAGTGCTGCTGCCTTGCAGTTAGGAGACCCGGGTTTGCTTCCTGGGTCCTCCCTGCCTGAAGTTTGCATGTTCTCCCCGTGTCTGTGTGGGTTTCTTCCAATTGCTCCGGTTTCACCCCACAGTCCAAAGACATGCAGGTTAGGTGCATTGGCGGTTCTAAATTATCCCTAGTGTGTGGGCTGGTGCCCTGCCCGGGGTTTGCTTCCTGCCTTGCACCCGGTGTTGGTGGGGATTGGCTCCAGCAGACCCCCGTGACCCTGTAGTTAGAATATAGCGGGTTGGGTGATGGATGGATGGATTTTTGTTTACTGGCTGATGATAATCTTGTTTTGCTTTTACCCTTGGACAGTATTTTTTTTTTCCATTTCATTTTATTTATTATTTATGTGCCCTTTAAGTCTGCTGGACTTCTAGCATGATATTTAATGTTATTTGAGGCATTGGAATTATCGTGTACTCCGACTTTGCTGTGGCCATATTTTGTGAAATATGCTTCTTTAATAATAAAGACAAATGTACATTTCCATTAGGCCTTGTTCACACGGGCGTTAAGTTTTTGGATAAACGAACTTGCTCTGAACGTCCTAGACGTTTATGTTGCATTTTGTGGTGGCGATCGATTGACTTCTACACCGGCGTTCGTTTGTCTCTGTCTAACGCCAGCCTGCAGCCCAAATTGTAGTTTGTGTGTTAACCTGTGGAGGCAGTGTCGGGAACTGGATATGAAAGCCCTTGTCGTTTTATTTGAGGTGCCTCCTTTCAATATGGACCATTTTGCTATGTTAGGTATTAATCTTCTTGTTTTAAAAATACTCATAATACGGCGACGTAGGGAGAGAAAAAATCGCCGCCGCTACTGGGTTCATCCTCTGACTGCACAACGTCGGGTTAAAGGAAGTTATGAAGAAATGCGAAAATTTCCGCGCAAGTTTTTTAATTACTGTCGGATGTCGGTTTGCACTTTTGATTGTCTGCTGCAGCTGGTGCAATGCCACATTGCACGCCGATCAACCAATATGCGACTTGGTGTTAGCCCCGAAGAGAGACTACTTGTCACTTTGAGGTAAGGAAACAGTAGTCGAGTGTGCGCTTACACCGGTGTTATGCACTGAAATGCCCCCCCCCCACATAATCGTTATCAAATATTATATTAGAACATAAATTAATAGGTTCATGATTTACAAATAACATGAGACAATAAAATAAAATAAGCAATTTGAAAATATATATGTTGTATATGAAAACATAAAAATATTAATATTTTTTCATATACAACATGTAAACTTTTATATTGTTTATTTTATAATAAAATTACTTTCGTCGAATTTTTCATCATAAACAATATTTTTATTATTATTATTTTATTTATTATTATTATTTTATTTTATTATTATTATTGGGATATATCCGGTCCTCCGAAGAGTAAAATAAACGCGCAGAAAACAAACTAGAAGCGGTTTCCTTGCGTTCGTTGGGTTTTGAACGCCAAGAAAAAGCTGCATGCAACGTCTTTTTGATGCCGTATAAACGCCCTGCCGGACAAACGCGACGTCACCAAAGCCCGTGTGAACACTCTCATTGACTCCTACGTGTAGAAAACACTCGCCGCTTGATCCGCACTCACCGGACTCTACGAACGCAAAAAAAACGCTCGATTTTAACGCCCGTGTGAACAAGGCCTTAGTGTCTTTGAAGATGTTTTGTTTATTGGTGCCACTACTGCTTCTACTATCTAAAAATGTGAAGTACAAAATGCTTGCATGAAAGAGCTGAAAACTAAAATCTAAACTATTACTTTTTCTGGTGGCTATTGTTCCTAGACTTTAAATGGGTCCTTCATACCTGGCATTCAAGGCATGGCTGTGTTTCAAAGTACAATCACTTTTGTCCCTTAGGCAGTGTGACTCACTCCTTGGAATGAGACATTCATGGTTTAAAATCCATGACAAGCAAATGTTATGTTTTATGGAATCTACTAAAGCCCATTACTAAGTGTTTGCCTGTTCTTCATATAATATTACAAAATGAATGATATTATAAAAGTGCATACCGTATTGTAAGTTTATTCTTAAACATTTTAGAATTCAGAATGTAATTCTTACTGCCTCAGCATGACTTAAGCAATACTATAGCTTATACTCAATTAAGTTTGCTCAAGTATTAAAACATGCAAGGGGTTAACAAAATTTGTATGAATTTTTAAGCACAGTTAGGGTGAATGGGCTGTCTTTCACTCTGATCTAACATGCTAGATTAGATTGGCAGTCGAAAGATAGAGAAGATAATGGCATTAGCTGAAATTACTTACAGTCATCTCCTTTCTCTAAACTCTTAAAAGGGTCTGTGTGCTCATGAATAGCAAAGAAAAGTGAGGAGCTATGCATGGTTGAGGGGGGTTTAAAAGTTATGTAATGTAAAGTAATTGAGAGAGAAAGAATTGTTAAAGTTTATTTTAAATGTGGAAAACTTGCCAACCTCTAATTGATTTGGTGATTTTTTTTTTTTCCTCACAATTTGCTTTATAGTGTTTTCCATAAGTAAGCATAGCATTTCATCATGAAACATTTGGAAAGATTCACATTACAATTTTTTAAAAGCTCAAAAAATGGAGTAACTTAGTAATTCTTTAATCCATTGACCTCCTCAAAACTAGTGGATGCGATTTTTGTAAAAGTGCTGAAATTGGACTATGCAGTTCACTAAATTGATACAAGTATGCATAAAGTCTAACATTCTGCCAAATTCTGCATTAGAACATCTGTCAAAATGATGGATAAGAAAACAAATATTCAGTTTATTCCATTCCAATGACCACTGCAAATTACAAGAGATCTTTCAAGCAGCACCTGTGTAATATTTAAAGTTCTTTAAGTGAGGTATGATAAGGTCAGTGCACACCTTCCTGTCAAATGCTGGCTTTGTACAGTTTAGGAATATGTACAGTAAATCTGCAAAAATATTCAAAAGTTAAAATACATTTCTATAAAATGTATACAAAATAAAATCATTCATATTTTTAAATGCTTTAGGGGCTACATATACTCCAGCATATATGTTAGTATAAATTAATAAGCAGCAGCAATTGTGATTAAAGTGTCATAAGTTCTTTTTTTTATACTAAGTGCCATTGGAGACATGTACAAGCCAATTGAACTGAGATTGAAAAATATGTTTATTGAGGCAGAGGGCTGCCGTGAGGATTTCTGATCCATCTGCTCTTTTACAGCATGAGTAAAATGACACTCATAGTGTAACACTTTGTTCCTTTTGGATGTGTTGTGTAACTAAAGAATAGCATTTAATTTTAGTCCATTAAATACTCCGTGCACAAGAAGTGTCTGAGTTCTCATAATGTAATACAGTGCCCACCATGAACCCTCCACGATTCAATTTATATATGAGAGTCTCTGGCTTGTTCACCCAAAACAGGGTGGGTAACAGTATAAACATTTTCTTATATTTCATTTAACTTCAATCTCTCAGTCAAGAAGTAATACTTAGTTTTATTGGTATAAATACCAAAGGCTGGCAGTGAAGTACAGACATTGTTTAAGCCATCTGTTACAATGGTCTTTATAAATGCAAAAGTGCACTATCAGTGAGTCTCTGTGAAATCTAAACTGACACATTTGGGTTGGATATGGTGGTGATGCACTTAATTTGTTTTCAAGTCCTGCTGCAAGGTTGTGCTTAACAGAGCATATAGTACAATATGTAGCACTACCTACGATAATAGACAAACCTTCTTATATTGGTCGAGTTTATATATCTTTGTATATTTTTTTTTTTCAGCATCACGGTAAAGGGGGAAAAAAGCTACTTTCGGGTTTACTAGAATTAATATTTTGTGTTGATATCTGTCTTAATTAGAGAGCGAATATTAAAATTGTCCAGTTTTGACTGAATGACAGATAAAAACAAAATTACCTACACAGTATGATATAATTTCTAAGAAATTGATATCACTTGTACAGTAATTATCATGAAAGTAAATGTTTTATATTTTAAATAGCATTAGAGATCCATTATTTTTTTTATTAAATATTTCTGTTAATATCAGAAAAGGATGCATTAATAACCAACATGTGATAAAGGACAGGTGACCTAAATGTACAATTTACACATGCATCTTTTGTTAAAACACTGTTTTAAAGTACATAAAAAGTAAAGTAAAAAACTAATGAAACTTTTAGTCAGTTTGAGGTGTAGTGCGGCAAACTCTCTGGGCCTTCAGGGTCTGTTTAACCTTCCCAAGTGCAATAAAATATAATGACATCACTCCCATTAAAATATCAGCCACCAGCTGTCTTGTTATTGAAGCAGCCTGAGCTATTCTGTTTTCATGTAATTTAATTGTGAATTCAGTACTTGGGGCCTACCTTGTCGTCATTATCTGTATGTTTTACTTGGCTAGTACAGTAGTTGATTTGCTTTACTTTTTTGTGTTTTTTTTTTTTTGTAGTAACAAAGGTTCAGACGTGGAGAAGAGAATGACAAGGGGTTCCAAAAGGCTAAATGTCAAGAGATGTCCAAGCCAGAGTGGCCTTACCAAATTACAAAAGTCCTATAGGAACAAGGAGCTATTATCACCATTGAAAGCTTATCAAACCAATCAGGCCAGTTTAAAAGTAGTAGCAGATGCAAGTGAGTCAAACTTGAAAAGTGCAAAAAACTGAGCCAGGTAAAGATCATCTAAAACTGAATGTTTTTACTTGTCTAAATACAGTTTTTAAAAGAATACATTTTGCGTTTTTAATATTTACTGTGCTTTAATGTTAGTGTCTCTCAGCTTAGAAAATACCATTGGTAACTAAGCATTGTGGCATTTTTTGGTAATTTTATGTGTACTTTAACTGAAAGTCAAGGCATACAGTGCCATATAATAAAACAAATAATTTTTGATGTACTCTATTACAGTATTTTTCATTGTTATCATTTGATTCTACTTACCCTGATTAAAGTCACAGTATCTCATTTAGCTAGGCTGACCAAGCCACCCACATCTCCTGGGGAAATTACATAATGTAAAGTTTTCTATCTATCCATCCATCCATCCCAGACAAGCTGAGAAATGCAGTCTCTTCAGAATTTCCCAGGTATGCCCCTTATCATCTCTTAGTAAGTCAAGCCTTGTACCCCTTCTAAGGAGACATTTTAATTACATGCTGAGACTACCTCACAATCTTTTGTGGAAAAATACCCCAAGATAATGCTCCACTTTGGGCTGCTACTCACCTCACACAACAACAATAATCATGTATTTCATGTATAGCGCCAAATTGCACAAGGAATGTCTCAGTGGGTTTTAACAGGCCCTGTTTTTAATAGCTCCACAGCCTTGACTCCCAAGAAAAACAAAAACTCCAAAAAAAAAAAAAAACCTTTTAGAGACAAAAATGGAAGAAATCTTAGGAAAGGCAATTCAGAGACACCTTTTCAGGTAGGTTGGGTGTGCAGTGGGTGTCAAAAATGGAGTAAATACAATAAACAAAGATCAAAACACTCTTTACCACAGAGAATAATGACCTTAGCTTTGGTGGGGTTGACTATTATCCTGGTTGCATTGTTCTCAACAAGGAACTATTTCAGTGCATGCTGAAGGTCTCAGACTAGCGAGGCCAGTAGAAATGTATGACTTGCATACAGAAGAACTGCAGTCCCTAGGTTCACAAACTAGATTCTCTCCAAACGTTCTCTTTAATGGTGGATTTTGTATTTGATATACAAAGGGTTCACTTATTGCTGTTCACTGTGTTCAAATATAATTACCTACTATATATCTGCTCTTTGTATATCACACCATGTAACATAAATGGAAACATAAATTAAATGAAAATGATTAACCTTTAAATACTTCCTAATTTATGGAAGTCTTGAAACCAGTTCAACTAATGTATTTCCTTCTTCAGAGAACAGAGGTGGGAAGTACATGATGGGTGTTTTCAGTAATCTGAAACAGAAATAATTGCTTAAAGCACTAGTATACATAGGTTCACAAGTCATGCTTTCTCCATTTTCATTTCAAATGTTAGTGTTTTGCTGGTAGTTTTTGTCATAAAAATTTTGGGAAGGCTTTATAGTTTAACTTTGTTAATTCTACATATAAAAGTAGAATAAAAGTCTGGTTCGGAAAAATAAAGTTTCCAACATACGCCAAAGGTGCAGTGAAACAAGAGCAAAGAGCAGTCCATTTCCAGATAAAACTGTTATTACAACATTCCAAAGCAAATGACCTGTGACTTTATCCCCTATCTGATGGAGGGTGCAGTGGACAAGAAGTTCACAAGTATTTACTGATGTGATCAATAGGCAAATCCTGGAATCTAACAGAAACATTGTCCCACCTAGCAAGTACTTCAAAAATATGACTTATTTCTGGCCTTTAAAACAGCAAAGGTCTAAGGCAGGGCTTCCCGATTGGGGGTTGGGGTGCGAGCAACTGTTGCTGGGGGTGCCAGAATCCATCGAGGAAGAAAAATGAAAAACATTATTTGTACAAAATCTTAATTTATCTATCCATTCCTAAATTATTAAATGGGCAGGCTATTTCATATCAGTGCAATACGCTGCTTGTTAAAACGGATGACTTCCGCTCTTAGGCACACTTAGTGCTGCGTGGGTATTATGAACTATCGTATCTTTTCAAGTTCTATTTAAATTTTAAATGTAAGTAAGTTTTATTTAGTCGACGGAAATATTTTTGGTAGGAATGTAAGTTAAATTTAGTCATCATTGCATACATTTTTCTTCACCATAGAAATTTAAAGACTAAATTCAACTTACATTCCTACCAAAGATATTTCTGTCGACTAAATAGAACCTACTTATATCCAAATAGAACTTGAAAAGATATATTATTTTGAATCTGACCGCGCATTTTAGATCGACTTGACGCACACTACATCGAGCCCGTGTGCTATTGTGCTCTCGCCTGCCTGCCTCAATAAGTCACCGCCGCTTCGCTCTTACTTTTTTACCGTCCATTAAATCATGGCTAGTTGCGAAAAAATTAGAAAATGGAAGGAGGATTACACCGAGTATGGCTTTACCAAAACAATTATTGATCTATACTAAAATTTGGCAGGTTCATTCCTTACAGCTTCCTTACAAAAGTTGGGCAGGTTTCATTTCGAAATTCTACGCGTAATGGTCATAACTGGAAGCTGTTTTTCTCCATTTACTGTAATGGAGATGAGCTTGAACGCCGTGGGGGCGGAGTTTCATGTGACATCATCACGCCTCCCACGTAATCACGCAGTACATAGAAAACCAGGAAGACCTCCAAAAAGCGCTGAAGAAAACATGCATTATATAATTGAGAAGGCAGCAAAACAATAAGAAGCGAGCAAGTGACATATACAACCATATTCATGAGTTCTGCTACTTCGGAAACAAAGCACGATGTAAACCTACACTTTAAATTAAGTTCATAGACAGGCTGCCGCTGGCGTTTGTAATTTAGTGCCTGCCCATATAAGGCCGTCCGTCAGCGGCAATCCAATAGCAAACTGCCACGGGTAAATATTCACGGGTTAAGGACTGTGCTTATGGAGAGGAAGATGAGATGGTCAGGGTGGTGTTTAGCACAAACTCAGCGAAACTGCGAGAGAAAGTTTTAAGTGCCAGGACTAAGGTAACATTAAATACAGCCATGGACATAGCACGAGATGGCACCAGCAAAGCTGGGAACCTACGATGCATGTTACACGAGCGCCTCACGTGAACTGACGCAGTGCACAGCCAAAAAGCAACAGTTCCAAAGAGCTGAACAAAACCGAATTACACAATTGAAAAGGCAGCAAAAAATATGAAGCGTCTGATACATACAAACATATTCATAAATCCAACTACTGTGGAAACAAAGCACACGGTGGAAAAAGTCAATGTCCCGCTAAAGGAAGACAGTGTAAAAAACCCGTGCATGCAGTGTGTCAGGTCTCAGATAAAGAAGAAGACGAGCTGTTTATTGATGCAGTAAGAAACGAATCGATGAATGAAACCTGTCATCTTTACAACGATTGACAAACACGGAATGTAACTTGAACACAACACATCCTACAAATACGAACCTGATTGAAAGAAATAATGATAATCAAATCCTTGATGACAGCAACACTCAGTAACACTCACAAAACAAATACTGTATATTGACAGTCATGTTACGTTATTTTTAAAATGTTCCCTTTTCTTTTCTAGCTTTTTAACACACTACTTCTCGCTGCGATACACGGGTATATATATATATATGTATATATATATCCCGATCTACATACTCGAATAATGGATACTTTATTCGCCATCAATGATTGTTTTGGTAAAGCCATACTCCGTGTATTCATTAGATGAGCGGTAAAAAGTAAGAGCGAGGGAAGGATGACTTATTGAGGCATGCAGGCTGTAGTGCGCGTCAACTCTATCTGAATTGCGATCACATTTGAAAAAATATCTTTTCAAGTTCTATTTAGTCCATATGTGTCAAACTCAAGGGCGAGATCATTTTATATACTGTATTATTGTTATTAATGGCCGGGTATATGAAGCGCTGGTAACACAATAAACTACAGATCCCATAATGCAGCTCTTCAGCTGCCTTGCGAACACTTACGCGTTAATCAAGTCTAGCTTATGATGCTGCAAGTTATTGAAGCTAGCTCACACGATGCTGAAGAGAAAAGTTGATTCTGAAAAAGAGCCTTTAAAAACCGATGGGAGGCTGAGTATATGTTTACTGAACCCGTGTGTCTCATTTGTGGAGCTAATGTGGCTGTAATTACAGAATTTAATCTAAGACGGCACTATGAGACAAAACATCAGGGTAACCTGAAAGACCTGAATGCAATGCAGAAGATACAGAAAGCAGAAGAATTAAATAAGAATCTGACACTTCAGCGGACGTTTTTACCCGTGCACAATCACAAAGTGATTTCAAGTGAAGCTGCTTTTATGGGAGACAAAAATGCACCAGTGCAACTTGCACCACTTTCCCTGTTGCCAAGTAATGTTGAACCAAGTCGTCACTACGGTGTTCCCAAATCGCACTTTGCTGATAAACTGGCGCACTGAGTTTGCACGGCGCTTTGGTGACTTTGAAGAACAAAAAGTCCGTCTACATGCGGCTCGAACCTTGTGCATGTTTGGTAGCACATATCTGTGTGAGAAGCTCTTCTCAGTGATAAAGACTAACAAAACAGCACACAGGAGTCGCCTCACTGATGAGCACCTGCAATCCATCCTGAGAATCTCCACAACACAGAACCTCACACCAAACATAAACGAACCTGTGGCCAAAAAAAGATGCCAGCGTCCAGCTCTAAAATGACATATGAGCAAAGACAACTGAATGATTTGATTTGTTATTGCTGAAAGGAACACATTTTATTTATATTTCTAGGTTTTTTATGCAGCATGTTCATATTTGAATTTGTATAATTTTGACAGGATATATTTTTATGGAGAGCAAAATATTATAAGTTGTTTAAGGTTTGAGTTGATTTATTCAGGAATAATATTCCTGTCTGTTTTTACCATTCCTACCAAAGATATTTCTGTCGACTAAATAAAAATTCCTTCTATTTAAAATTTAAATAGAACTTGAACAAAAACGTATTGCACTGATACGAAATAGCTGTGTGTGTATATATGTAGATATGTATGTATATGTATATATATGTTTATATATGTATGTGTGTGTATGTACAGTATATATATATATATATATATATATATATATATATATATATATATATATGTATTTGTGTGTATATATGTGTATGTATGTATGTGTGTATGTATTTGTGTGTATATATGTGTATGTGTGTATGTATATGTATGTGTATATATGTAGATATATATGTATGTGTATATGTGTGTGTGTGTATATGTATAGATATGTATATATATGTTTATGTGCGTGTGTGTAAATATATATATATATATATATATATATATATATATATATATATATAAATGACAGCAACACTCATCACTCACAACAGTGACAAAACAATTACATTGACAATCATGTTACGTTATTTTCAAAATGTTTCCTTTTCTTTTTCATTGCTTCTTTAACACACTACTTCTCCGCTGCGAAGCACGGGTATTTTGCTAGTGGAGAATAAAGTATCCATTATTCATAAAACTTCAATTGGTGATCTGTTTTTCTGCATTAACCTCATACTTTTTCATACTTCTCAAACCAAGGGGGTGCGAAATCGTCCTCATCCATCACAGGGGGTGCAAGGGTAAAATGATTCGGGAAGCGTTGGTCTAAGGGGTGTTTTTTGGAAAGTTATCATATCTTATGGTATCTGTAAAGTAGGCTAAATAGTTTTAATTTCATTCACAGAATTTTCACCCAAAATACAGTATCTTATTGATCAGATCTCTGAGTCAAACAAATAATTATTTGTATACACCACAGAACAGGCTTACTAAGGAAAATACTTTTTCATGGGAAAGACTCTACATTATCTTTAACATTTGTGAGATTGTTTCACTGTTTAATACTTTTTTGTGATGTGCTTTATGTTTATATTGATTTTTTATGTACAGATTACAAAATGTAAAATATTATGTTGTGTATATAATTGTAAAATTGTAAATGCAAGTATTATGAGAAAAGTGATAGATAGATAGATACTTTATTAATCCCAAGGGTAAATTCACATACTCCAGCAGCAGCATACTGATAAAGAACAATATTAAATTAACGAGTGATAACAATGAAGGTATAACCAAGCAATTATGTTCAGCTTGTTGGTTCCACACTAGAACCATGTGAAAGGGTGATCATTTAGTGTCTTTGGAATTGTCATCTCGTAGAAACGTTGCATCCTATAAATGGTGTGCAAGCTGTGCATTAGGATCTGAGAAAACTGATAAAACTTTTCAGGTAAATGAACTGAATAGTGTCATTAGATTACACAACAAATCATAGTTTTTTTTTTAGACCTGTTTATCTCAATTAATGGTTAAGAGTCCATCCTGATAGTTTCAGGTTTAACTCAAGAAAAAACCTTCAATGGGATATCATACCCACAGGGGCAATTTGTAAATGCCATTCATTCTAATAAGCAAATATGGTGGAAATGAGGAAAAAACTAGGTTGCTTAGGCAAAGAGTCATGTAGACATGGGAAGAACATTTGCACAAACAATGACTGGATAATAGGAATTCAACCCAGGATCATGGATTTGTGGGAAAGTGACATTAGCCTCAGCCCCACAATGTCATTCTCAAAAAAACAGTGCAGTTGTTCAATACTTTCCTGTATATTTTTGCTTTGCCTAGATATTGACTGCATTTTTTTTAACAATTTGTTTATTGTCAGCCTTTCCTAAATAGATTAGGGTTAAGTTGTTATTTTATATATTATGATCCTGCTGAAAGAGTAGTTAATATTTTTTTCAGATTCATGGTTAACTTGAATATACTTTCTTTAATGATTTATTGTCCATTTGCTCCACAGTTCTAACAATCCTTCTAGACCCCATAGATTAAAAGCTACATCAGTAAAGAGGGTCTTTGCCAATGCATGACAATTGACGTTTTTTAACTGTTACTTTGGTTATACTGAGAGTCAGGCTTTTTTCCTTATTAAATGTTGATTTCATTTGACAATAAAAGTAGTGTTTTAAACAGTATTGATGATCAGCTTAAGTACAGGCTTAGAGCTGTATCAAGAATGAAATAATGCCTACTGTATTGTTACCAAATAATCTGAGAAGCTTTCATGTAAAGACTTTTACTATAAATCTAATGTTAATTTCATAGTGAAATCTAGATCTTGTCGTGTTTCTTTATATTGTTAATACCCTGATTTGCATAGTAGTGAAACTCCATTGTTTGTTCACTATGTTAAGAAATATTCCATATTTGAAGTCTAGTTGTGGAAATTCAAAGCCTTTTTAAACTATCAAGTTGGTTTTGCTGAACTGTTTTGTACTCTTACACGGAAGAAGACTTAATGGAACAGCTTCAGATTATTTTCATTTATCAGTATCTTCTTTCATAATGTCTTTCTATTGTGGATATAGTTGTAGCATTTATTGAATGGGACATAGGTGATAAAGAATAAAACAAAAATTTGTTTGTTTAGTTATACATTTAAAACTTTAGTAAAAATTTACACGGGCATATTAAGATAACAATTAAGATCTGTTTCTTTTATTGACTGTGTAATATTTGTCAGCTGAAACTAATACAAGTGTATCTGAAGTAACCATGTAGCGTGACTACAGTCTGACAGTGCTAGATACCTACTGTATAAGTCGCAGCATGACACCTACACTGGATTAATGTCTTAGACTCTAAAATCTGAATAAAAAACCACTGTTGATTACATAAGGAAGAATTCTAGGAAATCTTTGCATAACAATTGCAGAGTGTAGCATTTATCATAAAAGTAAATATGTGCTCTTCTCTCAGCCTCTGGTGATCACTACCAGCTGCTCTTTGCTTTAGGCATTCACTGAAAACTGCCATGCTCTCCATCATTAGTAACTAGAGATGACTGCATTCTGCCCAGCTTGAAACGTCAGCAATCACATCACCCAAGCTGCCTAACTCTCAGCTACAGCCAGTTACTGTCAACAAGTTCAGTGAGACCCCACATCTAATACTCTATGCTTAAGTAGGAATGGTTCACAGCTATTTAAAGTGAAAAGTAGAATATTTTTTTTTACCTGTATATCTTTGATTCTGGGTGATTTAAAAGTTACCTATCATTAAAATACATCTATATATGCATGAATAGGCATTGTTATTTACTGAAATTCTTGGTTTCCACTCCCCCTCCCAACCCCCTTCTTTCATGGTCTTTTTTTTTTTTTTAAAGGATGTTGTTTTGGAAAACAACCATTACAGGTAATTATAGGCTTTAAGAGCTGTGGAATGTGTAAATACACACTGTTGCTTTTTTCATCAAAACAAAATAAAATAACAGATAAGAGAGTTGTATAAAAGAAAAAAAGGTTTCATTTCATTTATGGTTAGCTTAATTCCTAAAAAGATTTTAAAAGGGTTCATATCTCATTCTTTAGTATAATTCTGACTCTATCAAGCCAGCCCTCAAAAACCAAAAGTAGATTAAATGTATTTTTAATATGCACTTCATGAAACCGTTCTCGCACTGCCTCCAAGTTTACCTAAATTATCACATTTCAGTTGCTGTGAATGAATCATGCTAACGTAAGGGGAGCTTAGTTTTATTATTTTTATGTCTAGACAAATCAACATGTGCAAACAATGTTGTTTCTCCTCTGCTTATGCCCCAGTAGGGTTTGATGATTAGGCTAATTAAAATGCTTTTAGAAGTAAAATTTCACAATTATTTTTATAAAAAGGTTTATGTAAATGCAGTTTAAAATTATGGCAATTAGTAAAAGATGCTTTCTTGTCTCAATTGGAGGAAAAAGTGCTTTGCTATGCATCCAAAAGAAATCACAAAACATTGAGCTTGCCCAAGATGTGTCTCATAGTTAATTACATGTTGCATCTTTTTTCTTTTTCTTTTTTACTATGAAAATGATATATTACTAAGAGTCTTTCATTTTATTTCTTAAAATGCTATCACTTTTGTATTTAAAAGTATAATATATATTTCTGATCCTAGGGTGAAAATTTTAGATGTGTGTAATGAAAATAATATGCATATAAAGAGTCATTAGGTACTCTAAAAGAATGACAGATTTTTGTTGCTTATAGCAGTCGGTGAGCTGAGGTAAATGGACCAATTGCTATACATTACAACTTTTTAAATCTTTGCATATTTTTGTAATAAGAAACCAAAACATACACTATTTGCTCTTCACTAACCAAACTACTGTGAATACTAAACATACTGATTTTCACTGAGATCTGATTCTTTTACTAAGATCATGTGAAGTTTAGTTTGGTATGACATTATTTCCAAAAATGTGAATGCAACATGAAGTTTATGCTTTAAGAAAAAGGGTAAAACAAACATTACAATTTTAAAAAATGAAGCATTTATTACTGGTACCATATTTACTAATGCTGTTCTTTACATCTTTTAACAAAAACTCATTTAAGAGATTCTCCTTTTCCATATTTACCACCAATATAGTAAAGTACAGGTTTTCCTTCATACGAGTTGTTAATTAGTGACTCTAAGATAGAGAAGTGTGGGTGTGTGGTGGGTGTTTACACGACTGGACACTACAATGGATTGCACTCTGTTCAGGGCTGTTACTCATTTCTGCTGGAATAGGCTGTGGCCCACCTGACCTGAACTGGATAAAGCAGGTTTGGAAATGTTATGCCTTAATATAACCAGATATAGAAAATGCATGGATAAATGAATATACTGTGTAATAAACAGTGCACCTCACACTACATTTCTTAGTGTACTTGACAACTCAGGAAAATCAAACCCCAAAAATCTGCATTTGGAATTTATTTACTTATCTTAACTGTAAATTCAGTTTTGTAGAAACCGTTAATGTGCTAAAGGTATGACTCATGTCTTGCAGAGCTGACAGAAACCTCAGTGTCTGATTTTTTTATTGTATATGACTAACTTGAGTCAGGAAAATGTAATTTACTGCTTTACTTGCTCAGGAAAAAGACCTGTTGCTATGTTTGTGGCCAATCAAAAATGCTGTGTTTCACCTTTTAAAAGCCTGAAAAAGAAGTACTGTTGCTTTCATTTACATTTAAAGATGTGTCATAAAACAGGTGCTGTTTTAAATTGCAGTGACTCCATTGTTAATAACAGCTCTGGAAAATGTCAGAGGGGCAAAAACCTGTTGTAAGGTATTAATTTCAGATCAGGTAGCTGGTAAAACAAGTAACATATCTGGGAAGCAATCTTTCAAAAATATCTGAAAATATTTAGAATGTCTATGATTATTATTTCTTTAATTTTTTTTTACAAATTGTGTGTATTTTGTTTATGCTGAATAATTTTTATTTATTTTATTGATCATGAAGAAAGTTACACAGACATCTAATTTTTTTATATTGCTAACAACATTTTTGTTATATCTAAGGTTTAAAGCAAAGGGACATTAATTAAACTTCCCTGAATTAATGATGAATAATGTAAAGCACAAATGTTTATACAGTGGTGTGAAAAATTATTTGCCCCCTTCCTGATTTCTTATTCTTTTGCATGTTTGCCACACAACATGTTTCTGATCATCAAACACATTTAACCATTAGTCAAATATAACACAAGTAAACACAAAAGGCAGTTTTTAAATGATGGTTTTTATTATTTAGGGAGAAAAAAAATCCAAACCTACATGGCCCTGTGTGAAAAAGTAATTGCCCCCTGAACCTAATAACTGGTTGGGCCACCCTTAGTTGCAATAACTGCAATCAAGCGTTTGCGATAACTTGCAAGAGTCTTTTACAGCGCTCTGGAGGAATTTTGGCCCACTTATCTTTGCAGAATTGTTGTAATTCAGCTTTATTTGAGGGTTTTCTAGAATGAACCGCCTTTTTACCAGGGGAACGTTGTGCATGAGAACAACGGAGAAAGAGTCTAAGTTTTAGGGCACCGTGTACAGTATATTAGCTCTTGTAAAGAGAATAATAGCGGCCAGCACATCTCAGTCCAGGCAAATCCCCACCACCTCATAAACAGTGGGAAAGCTTGACATAACTCAGTTTGCTATTTGCTTGAAGCCATTTCTGTCCCTCACCATGCTTAACTTCCTTTCCGTTACCTTCAAAGAAATCACTACAATAATAACGGCTCGGTAACGTGCACTGTTCTACATGTGAGTCCTTAGCTGGTTTGCTTACATTTCCATAATTGATCAAGGGTGACTCTGTGATATTTCATTATGTATATACAAGTATTCTGAAATCAGAAATACCTGCGGTGTCAGGCATGTTAGATTGCGGGTACTCGTCTGTACAAGCTCACAAAAAAAAAAAGGTTGCAGCATCAATATATAATCTGAAAATGTAAAAACATAGATTTTAAGCAGTCTTTCTTTTGTTTAATCCAGAAGTTGGCTGAGAGTTGTTTTTAAAATTATCCATTAAATTTCTTAATTCATTTACATGTAATATCAATGAGTTGCTCTTTTTCTTTAGAAGAAAGGTATTCAGCTACTGCTACATCCTCTGAAGGAAATGGATTCTTAGTGAAATTTTATTTTTCATAATCTTCTGAGAAGTGCAATTTTAATTTAGTTTTCAATTGAAAACAATGACTTTTTCTTTTGATGGTAAATCATCTTCCAGTGTTAAATTGTTTTCTCTGGGAAAAATTCAAATTTTCTTTGTCTGTGACAGTAAAACATTTACATTTTGTCCTTGTACATTCAGCCTTATAAAAATATGAGCTAAATATGATAATATAGCCAACCCTAAGTCATCAAAGAAACAATTTCTTAATTCACATTTTGAAACTTAAATGAAAAGTTGCAATACTGATCAAAGTTCAAAAAGACCGTTTTAATACCTTGCCTCTGGATAACCATCAAACTTCAGTGTGTGACAACAGTTTTTTGTGTTTACTTCCCATCTCTTTACAAAAAATTGTAAAAATTCTTGGCTTTAGAGCACAGCTGTTACAAAATTGACAATTTTAACCATTTAATCTAAACCAGTTTTTAGTTCCTTTCGGATTACTTTTGCTACCAAGGCTTCATGCTGAATGCTACAATGAGTAAGCAAAGCTTCAAGAGCCACTTTTTTATTGTACTAACAATACTGCCATGCCTTCCTGTTAAATCTTTAGCTCCATCAGTACATACACCAATGCATTCCTTCCAACGAATATCATGCTCTTTCATAAAACTACAAATAATGCCTTTTGCCTGGAAACATTTCAAGTGGAGGCATTTAAATTTGTAATGTGTATGTATATATACTGTGTGTGTATGTACAGTATTTTTTTAACTTGACAAAAAGTATGTGTGGAAACTCCTCCATGTTAGCAATAGCTGAGGCAAATGCAGTAGATTAATCATAAGTGAATGGCCAATAATTCAAACTCATCAGAAAAATGACACCACAGTTTAAAGCTACTGTTTTTTTGCTGAAGCAAAAGCCAAGTTGTTAGCTATTTGGAGGAGTCTATGCCATTTAATTCTGTAGATAACAGAATCAACAAAGAAAAACTGGTTTGATTTTAGTTTATACTAAAGTTGAGGCATGGTGGTGTAGTGATTTGCACTGCTGCAGCAGAGTTGAAGAGTCATGGGTTTGCACATTTTCCCAGTAGCTGCATGAGGGTTTCTCCACATTTCTCTGTTACCTTCCCTATTGCAAACATGTCCATGTTAAATTGGCCTTGTAAAAATGAGTGTCGATAAGTGTTTCCAGTGATGAACTAGTGCTCCAAATAGGCGAGGATCCACAATTATGGGACTAAAATTTGATTTTTATCTACATTCTGGTATGACCTGTCTGCTTCTGTTTAACCTTTTCAGCAAGAATATAATGATGTTATGTCTTCTGCACTGATGTGGTTCTATGAGTGTTAGAGTGACTATTAAAATAATCTAAATTAGTCAAAGGTTTGTTTTATCTTTGAGACATAGCCACAAAGACCAATTTATCAGTCATTTCTATCTTTCAGGGCCTAAAGGTTTTGAATACATTTTCTAAATGTTTATACTTGCTTACTCAGTTTATGAAACACAAGGTGAGGCACTAAATCCACATTATCGTTTTAACACTGTGAGCCCCATTAAATATACTGGATTGGCTTTTTATGAAACTGAGAATTTGAAATGAACTCCCCAGTTATGATAACATGCAGGTATGTACTAATCGTATATCTGCTTAAGTGTTACAAAACCTCCTTCTAAGTCTTCTGCACTTGCACACAGTGATCTAGCAAGGTCCATGGCACTTTAGTCTCCTTATACTATGACACTCTCAAATCCAAATGATTGTAGTTTATGCTTCTAAAGATAAAAAATAAAGCAAATAAAAGGACAGAGATAACTCAGGCACAGAAAACCTGAAATATTCTACCTTTTGGTATCTAAAGTAATTTAGGAAGTAGTACTGAGTGATCATGCATACCAACTAAAATAAGTCTGCACATTCAACTACAAATCTGTTATCACCTTAATGTATTGTCATTTATTGGATTATTATTTTATGTTCTTTTCTGTTGTCTTAATATTGAATTTACAATATTTTATACCATCATTATTACAGTTACTTTGTGAGAGTTGTTTTATTTCTTCAGTTTGCTAAGTTTAGACAATATAATATATATTTTTTTTTTATAAAGTATAAAGAAGTTTCGTTTTTTTAACTGAAAAATACCCTTTTTTCATGTAGAAAGTGTCAGATCCTGATTCCTAATGAACCACTCATGTAGTGCTATTATATTTTTTAAGGAAGGAAGCAGGGTGTGCCTGTCATTTCCAACAGCTTTTCCCAGTTATAGATTACGCGTTGTAAGATGTCATTCATTCATTAATAGTGTATACGGATGGCAATGCTGCACAGCAAATCTTTTTTTTTTTTATTTTTGACTTTTTCCATGGAGTCACTTATACAGTAGTTCCTATCTTACCACCTAAAAATAGTATATGAGGATATTTGTAAAGGTTTTCCTTATTTATTCAAATATAGGTTAAGTAATCCCAGAAGGTATAATCATGATGATAATTTAGGCAGATGTTAACATTATATTCGATAAAAGAGTTACTATACTTTCATCTCTGTAGTAGTGTATTACAGAACGGTGGTTTTAGCCTTAATTATGGTAAATAAAGATTAACAAAAGAGATAATGTTCACTTTAGTAGTTTAGTCTGTGCATTTTTATGAGGTGGGACATTCATTGAGATCAAATTCATGACTAACTAGACTTAGTTAACATCTACAGACAGGCCTGACATATTACCTATACCACTAGTAGATTAATCAAGATTAACGCAAGGCATAAATAAATTAACAAAGTAATTTTATGTCAGGTTTTTTTTTCCCCTTTACATAATCTAAACTTGTATTTGAATATGTTTTCTCTAAAGCACATATTAAATTCAGTACAGGTCTGGCCCAAATCAATGAATGCAGTACTGCTTTCTTGCTGGAACAGTGAACAGGAAGTGCCTTCAACCATCCAGCCTTCACTAAATTTCTGGGTCACTTAACTTTTGCTCTGGTTATGTATTAGTCCTCCATATTGATATCAACCTTTTGTTTGGGTGTAATGCTCCAGAGAGTCTGTTTTAAGACATAACTGTTTTCTAAAAAATTTGTATGTCTCGGTTGAGCACAACCACTTTCTGACTAATGTACCCTAATTAGAGGGTAAATATTTGGGAGAGACTGCAAGTTCAAAAATGAATAATATTTGCTTTGCTTTTTAATTGTGTAATATGTACTTGTCACTATTTTAATCTATTTAAGTTAAACTTTTTCCGTTTAATTAGTCCTAATCTCTCATACTGTTTTTCTAAAATGTATTTTTTGCCATCCTCACATTTCAGAGACATAAATACTTAAGTAGAAATAGCTGAAGTGTTGAGTTTCTCCAAGTGATTCTTCATTTTGGTTAACTCAAAGCTATGTAGTTTCTGCTCTTGAGGTCTCTTTAAGAGATTTTTTTTTTAAAGACATAGTGGATTATGCCAGGCGGCATGCGCAGTAAGAAGACCTGGGTTCGCTTCCCGGGTCCTCCCTGCGTGGAGTTTGCATGTTCTCCCCGTGTCTGCGTGGGTTTCCTCCAACAGTCCAAAGACATGCAGGTTAGGTGCATTGGCAAACCTAAATTGTCCCCATTGTGTGCTTGGTGTGTGCGAGTGTGCCCTGCGGTGGGCTTGTGCCCTGCCCGGGGTTTTTTCCTGCCTTGCACCCTGTGCAGGCTGGAATTGGCTACAGGAGACTCCTGTGACCTTGTGTTAGGATATAGCGGGTTAGACAATGACTGACTGACTGGGTTATGCCTAACAATGCATGGCTACTCGTAATAGTTGAGTGCTACAGTTTCCTGCTCCTTTTTTGTTTACCTGTACTGTTTTAATCAAAATTATGCAGCTTCAATAAAAAATGAAAATGCAGAGGCTAAACATAATGACTTAAAGCATAATATTTGCTCTAATCCTGTTTCTAACTGAGTAGCTGGACCAAATGGCCATGTCGTGTCCTCTCTACACTTAGGTGTGTGAGTGAATGTCTAACCACAACTTTCCAGTTTAGTGATGGAGGTTGAAGGTGTTTTTGATAGTATGTTTGCTCTTCCAGTTTGAGCTTTTCCCAGTCGTGTCCATGTAGCACACACAAGTGAACAGGTGCAAGAAGTCCAGCACCATTTTCTCCCTTAGAGTTAGCCACAGTAATTTGGAAGAAAAAGGAGAGCAATATCAGGAATGCATTGTTCACAAGAAATGTAGCTGTATTATGATTTTTTACATGCCACTGAGGAGAGCCATGCTGAATTTGAAAAACACACCAAGGGAACCTGTGTGTGTGTGCCTTCCACTTCATGAAAGAGAATCCAGCAATGTGATCCTCCTGCTTCAGTGCAGAACAGATATATGCAGAAAATTTTCATTTGCTTCCTATTGTTGCACTAACTAGCAAAGACCTGCTTGAACAGTTAGTTCTGCACTTAGTGCAGTTGCTGGACGTGCAGAGTGTAGTTTGAGTCATGCAGTGTGTGTAGTCTGTGTGTTCATTCCATGTTATTGTGGTTTGTCCTTTTTTCACATCAGGGCAGTTCAGTTCTAATCTTGAGGTGCTGCCGTTTCAGCTTAGGCAGTTCGTAGCCAATCTGTTTTTCTGAGCTGTAGGTGCATGCAAGGCTCTCACTTAGTATTTAAGTCTATATGGCTGTATTTTGTCAAATGGTTACAATGTCAGCATGTGACACAGGGATCTGATACCAGTCAAGACAGAAGATTCAGCTTCATTCCATTGTTTAATTAATTTATTTGTGATTTGAAGGGTGTGTGAACTTACATGTTTTGCTTGTCATTTGCAAAAGAACAACAGATATTGTTAGTTAAATATTTTAATGCTTGTGTTGCAGAAGTCTGTATATTGTACATATAGAAAAATTCAGGTGTGGACCCACAAAAAATATCTGCAGTATTTTTAACACAACGTGCTGTTTATACTGTGAAGGTATAGTTATCCAGACTAAAAATAGTACATTAATAAATAAATGCATATTTCTTATTTTAAGAACATAGGTCTACATCAGCAAGAATTCTGATAAAGAAAAAAGGTGATATATTAAAATAAACTTTGGCACACAATATGATGGATTTTGAGCCTTTACCAGATCATTACATGTTTTGCTCTTTACAATGCACAATCAGCCAAAGGGCAGACATTTTTTTTTTATGTTATCACCAGTTTGGGGTGTTTGTCACTTCCGTCTTTAATTAGAGTGAAAAATGAGTGACTTTAGCAATTGAACTTAAACTGCTGTTACTTCTCTCCCTCTTAATTATCATTAAGTATCATCAACTGCTCCGTAGCATATTATTCCATCCATCACTTAATCAAATTAATTTAACTGTCACAGTGGCCATTGTGACTATGTGCTGTATAAAAAGTCAATATCTACTATATATACTGACTATACCTAGCTTTCTACCTAATACAAGTTTTGACTTACCTCAGACTAAACTAAACATTTATTTTTCTTTCGTAAAGCATACTATCACAATGTGCTTTTTCTGTGTTGTTTTTCATGTATCTTTGTATGGATTATTGAACCTGCTCATTCATAGTCAGGGTCACTCACACAACTTTGTAAAAGTTGCATTTCACCTTGCAAACATATGTTTAGAATGCAAATGGAAAATGGATGTACCCAAATTAAAACCCTTGCAGATGCAAACACCACATAAATGGTGCCCAAGCCAGTATTTGAACCTTGAATTTTAAGGCTATAGCATTAAGCACATCATCACCTTGGTGCCCTTATGTGGTTATTTAACAAAATAAAAAGAAAACAAATATTAAGGAAATAAACACTGTAGTTAATAAGCTTATTAAGTGTCTGTGTATATTTTATCTATGGATTGAAAAATATAGCTTTCACCCCTCCCCCAAAATTCCTGGTTAATTTGCTCATTTATTGTTGATGACTTTAATCATCTTCTGATGTACAAGTACAAATACAAATGTGATATTCAATATAAATGATTTATCCTGAAGCAGTATTTAAGCAAAATTATTAACATACTAAGCTAGTTGTTTATATAAAACCACTTTTAGCCACTGCCAAAAATATTTATTAAATGATGATTAGTGTTGTGATTCACTGTGCTCTTGTCTGGTGTCCAAATGCTAATGTCGATTAAAGCCACAGAGTTCCTTTGATATACTATAGCTTTGCAATTAAAAAGAATGCATTTTTTAATTTTACACATATGATAAATATGGCCACTAGCAACTCCAACTCTGTCTTAGCTAGTAGTCAGAACTGGGGCTGTTTTAACTCGAGTTATGCTGCCAGCTTTGATTTCCCTTGAGCCTTGCCTGGAGGTGACATCTTCTCCATGTTAGTACTAAAATACTACCTAGTCAGTCAGTGTTTCTGTTCATTACTACAATATGCACTGTAATACATGTTACATTAGATAGGTGAAAGCAGTTTGTGTAATGGAAGAAGAGACTTGTTGTTATGTTAACATCTGTACACATAGTTAAATGTTGAACATTTGGTTTTGGTTGTGTTTTTCCTTTTTAATTCTGCCCACTTTAATTGCTTACTTTTGGAAATTCCAGATTTTCCATTTAAATTCAGCTAATGATAGGCTCCCAAAATTACAGCATATTAATTATTCACCCATTCATCACTTATACAAATTAAAGATCTTTTGACTCTTTAAGATCAAATTGTTCTTTTTTTGGCTTTCTGAGTTTGCAAAGCACTATGCCGAGTCACATTATTCACATTTTCCCATGCAGTTGACATTTTAGGATGTATTTCATGTTTAAGTAAGCAAAGCCAGCTACAGTAGATCATCGTTGATTTGCAGCATACTGGTCAATGTGCTCCTTCTTTACACAGCTACTATACTGATTTTTATGGTGCTGAATAAAGAGGTCTTAGTTTGTTGTGCTTTTAATTATAGTGAATATTGATTATTTTAGCATTGAAAACACTTCCTTAATTGTGTATCAAATCATGTCATCAGATCCTGCTGCATTGATAACAAGAATTTATCGAAGTTGTGTCTAAACCAATTTGTAACATCTTTATTCCAATTAAGGGGCAAAGACTCAAAATATTATAATAAACTTACTCTATATCCATGATTCATCATTCACATTTGTGATCTAAGCCTGTTCCACCTAAATTCTAGAACCCATACCACAAAGTGTGCAATTGCTTTTGTTCATTGTTCAGTTGAGTGGTAACAGCTATGCACTTTAGTAGTTAATTTTCTTTATTATATGTTTTAAAATGTAGCTAATTGATGAGAAGTTGTACTGGTTATACATTAAATGTCATTATGGAAAGGAAATGGTATCACACACAGTATGTTCTTCACAAGTTGTAAAATATGGATATCTGAAGTGGATACATCTTTGGAAGTGATTGAAAATTTCAAAAACTGTACCACTCCGTTAAACTTATAGAAATACTTGTTTGAATGTGAATTATTAGCATATCTTCTATTTCTTTTGTATAGGATCATTTTTCATGTTTTATGAGACTACATATTTTGGATCAATTATTGTTTATTTGGGACTTTAAAGTTTTAATTTCAGTCTTAGTTGTTGACAAAATGTCATACTGTTCCATTTTAGTGGAAGAACAGCTGATGCATAAACATTGAATTTAAGAGTAGCATTTTGATTTATTGTACTTTTTGCAAATTTTCTTGATGATTCACATAACGTAATTGAATCCCAAATTGTCCTGTTATTTATACTGTGGTATATACTCTCCATCAGTTTTTCTAAATTGTCTTTTACAGTTTTTGGTTTGCAGGCAGTAGGAGTCATCATGCCCAAAGCAGAAAGTAACTTCATATAGTATGTTGGCCTAGCACAGGGTACATTCTCATAAATACACTGTCACACTAGTCCAGTTTAGAGTTGAAAATTAACATAATCTGCACATCTTTAGGATGTTAGATGAACATCCAATTATCTAACCGCAAAGGCCAGAAATCCTGAATCCTGTAGTTTTAAGTTAGTAATATTATGACATACCAATAAAAGTTAGTGCAATGCAAAAGAGTTTCACATAAAAGACACAAATGGTTGCCACAATATTCTTGTTTACTTTCAGTAAGAAGAAAGACAGAATTCTTAAAACAAGTGTGGGGGGCTAGGAAAGTCCTGGCAATGCAAAATCAACGTTTGCCTTCTATTTGAGCATTAGACATGTGCTTAAGAAACTGTTTCACGGGGTTCCTGCCCTTTTGAGTCTGCTGCCTTTGTCTGCCCATTACATGACTTTTAACAGCACAAAAGGCAGAAGAATGCTTGAAGGACTATAGAGTGCATCTCAGCTGACCTTTCTGTTTGGCTTCAGTGCCACAGAAAAACTCCGGAACAAAGACCTGTGGCCTTTCATTGTGCTAAAGGGGCTGAGAGGGAAAGGGTGGTCGGCCCACCACACTATAGTGCTGAACAGGGAAAACTGTTTCCTGAAGACATGGAAATAGGGGGTGGAGGTAGACTAAGGATATACCACACAAGTGAGAGCCATCCAAAAGAAAAAGGTGGGAGGTGACTAATTTCTATTCAGTCTAAGCCCTCTTGAATATGGCCAACTTAATTGAAGAATGATATAAGATAAATATGTCTTTGCCTTCTTTTTTTCCAGCAATTACAGCACCTTCACCACTTTGTGCTTTGGAAATGGTATGATAGTAATTCCAAGTTATAAATGAACAGAGATTTTTACTCATTTCTAAACTTCATGAAAATAAAAATGCAGTATTCATATTGCATTATGTAATTAAAAGGTAAGGTTTAGAAATCGGTGATAGCATTAAAGTACTTGTTCTTTCTTTATTTTTGATATAGGCTTGTTTTCAACAGGAATTAAAAGTATTACAATCAGGAAAGTGGTTTCTTGATATATTGAATCCTGGACTAGCTTTAAAAAATAGCTGCACACCAATATAGTAAAACAGAACAGTGTATATAGCCCATCTTAAATGAGTATCTAAGATACCATTTATAAGCCATATCCAAGTTGATGTGTGAAGTACATATTTTATTAGTTGTGCCTCTCATTTCAACATTGTAAAATTGTGTTTTTCTTTGTGCACTGAAGGGTGCAGGATGAAGGATAAAAACTTTGACAAATGGATTTAGAATTTTTCCTTTTCAGTCAGCACACCCTCACAGTGCCAGAGCCATAGGTTCAAATCCCAACTTAGATGTGGATTTTCCACATTCCTCCCATTTTTCTGTGTTTTTTTCCAGATCCTCTTTGTTTCCTCCCACATCCTAAAGCTTCTAAATTGGCACTGGGTGAATGAGTGTGGATGTAAGAGTGTGTCCTGCAGTTGACAGACAAGATAAGCTCCAGCCCTCTGTTCCATTTTGAAATAGGTTCACAAAAAATTTAATTTTTTATTAAAATAGTTGTATTTTTCAAATCTGCACGCAGACTTAGTTGATCTTTATTATAGGTATACATAGAACACAGACATTAGACCACATTTTAGTGGAAGAGCGTAATGCCAACAGACTGCATGTATAGTTAATTAAGCATGAAAATTCTAGTTGAAAATGATCTAATCAGAATGGTTCATTTTATTCTAAAATCAGGGAAATTCCAAATGGGCACCATACATTACATGATTCATTAATAAATATTCAAACAGAATAAGTCTGTTATTTCACTTTTATGAACAGGTTTACATCTCATCTTTAATGTACGGTTCAGCATGTCTTACTGCTTAGGGGCACAGATTTCTATCCAAAAGTTTAAAAAAAAAATGCCCACAAAGAGGATGAGAGACTTAAGTATTTTGTGTTGGGTTTTCAGACTGCTCTTTTTATTATAAGAAATTACACGTCACTTTTAAATGAAACTGAGTAGCATTATGTTCACTGTTGATTTAAATCATTACTTTCTTTGACAGGGTGAAACAACTTCTAGCATTGCCATCATATGACTAAAGCCAATTCAATTAACTGTTCTGTTTTCTGTTGGTTTTGGCATATCTGCACACATGGACTGATGTCATGGTGTCTCCAAAAATGAAAGTAAACCATTTCCAATTGGTCCTCACCTAACTTGTTCACATACTATAGGCTCCATTCTTGGTGGGAGTTTTGAAAAGATGACACTTGAAATACTAAGTCTACAAGGTATATTTATTCTTCTAATCATTTTTGTCTGCTTAAATATAAATTTATCCACACCTTTTATTCATATTACTATTACTGGTAATGCCAGACAGTAGGCCAACACATTGGTAGCAGGAGAACAGCTTAGTGACAAAACAGTCCTTACTTTGTCAGACATATGACACAAGGAGAGCTTTCAGAATAGTAAACAGCAAGCTTTCAAGATCTGTGCTAATCAGCTTGCAACAGTGTAAATAGTAATATTTAATCTCTCCTTAACCCATAGTTTTTTACCAACATCTTTTAAAAGATCCACCATTGTCCCTGTACCTTAGTTATTCAGGCAAGTTGTATGTATTTTCTATCGTAAAGTTTTTCGAGAGGCTAGTCAAAAATCACATGCTGTTCTCTGCCAAAACAACTGTATTGACTACAGCTTGCATATCACCCCAGTAGATCAACAGAGGATGCCAGCATCTTCATCCTTCATATAGTACTGACCCACTTGGACAACAAGAGAGGGGATTATGTGTGAATGCTATTTATAGACTGTAGCTGTGCATTTGGCATTGTAAACCCCTCTGAGCTCATCACCAAGCTCAAGGTCCTGCATCGGAGCATTTCATTGTGCAGTTAGATTTTTAATTTCCTGACCAACAGACCCCTGCATTTCATCATCCCTTACTCTCAACACAAGTCCTCCAGAAGTCTGTGTTTTGAGTCCTCTGCTATACTCTACACATACAATTGTATGCACAACTGCAACATCATTGTCAAATTTGCTCATGACACAGCTGTAGTAGGGCTGATATCTAAGAACAATGAGCTGGCTTACCTTGATGAAGTGGAGAGTCTGTCATGGTGGTGTGAAGACAACAGTCTACTGAATATGCACTAGACAAAGGAGCTGATTGTGGACTTTGGGAGAAAAACAGCAAAGGCACTACCTCTCTCTCTGTATTAACAGCACTCCAGTGAAGAGAGTGGACAGTTTCAGATACCTTAGTATCCACATTACAGAGGACCTGAACTGGTCTTGGCGCATGAACACCTTGTTGAAGTAGACATGGCCACATCTTTACCACTTCTATGCCTCTTGAATTTCAGCCTGCCCATACAAATACAAAGGAACTTATACACATCCACCAACAATAGTATTCTAACAGGAAGGATAACCACCTGGTTTGGAAACCGCACACAACAGAACTGGCCCTTGCAGAGAGTGGTGTGGTGAGCTGAACACACTACTGGGTGTTCACTCCCTAAAATCTAGGACATCTACACCAAGCGATGCTGGACAAGAGCAAAAAAAAAAAAAATCTGCGACACCAGCCTCTTTTCTGTGCTATGGTTAAGTAAGTGGTACGGCTGCCAGATCGCCAGTTCAAATAGACTGAGGCGGACCTTTTTCCCCACAGCCCATGTGCATGTTGAATAAGGAAAGTGTCTAGAACTAGACAATTCCTTATTGTTAGGTCTCTTACATTAAGTTATTTAAGCTGTTTTTTATTATTTATCACATAGTTATAGTTCTATTAATGATTTGTAAATATTTATAAAGTCACATACCTGTATTCTTGTTATTGTTCTTTTGTATTCTTCTTAAAGGCACATTCATTGGAGTTGAGTGACTATGCATTTCAACAGATCTATAACTTCTCAAGGGCTGTTCTCTTTTTTGTTTTGTTGTAGTTTTTAATACTACTAGGTGTTTATCAAAGTAAGGAACATAAATGTTGTGTGTTTCTGTTTCTACTTTACTTGTGAAAGCAAGTGGGCACAGTGGATTTTGTAAATTTGAATTGATCTCATTTAATTTATTTCTTAATTTATTTCTTGTCATCCCCTTGTTTTTTTCATGGGGCTTGTTCTGGGTACACATTTTACTCAGTAAGTACTTTTTAAAATTATACTTACTTTATTACCTAAACATATTTATGATGCTTAAAATAAAGACTGGACATTGTATTCTGCAGATGGCACACAGTTTCTTAGAAAATGCTGCAGCATTTGTAATATCCTCTATAGACTTTGGCCTATTTTTGGAAGTTTACAGTTGAAAGGGTCTTGTCCACTAACCTATCACTTAGCATGTGACTTTAATTAGAATGCTTTTAGGTAGTCAAATTTAAATAGTTTTATGTATCAATACAAAAACAAGCAGTGTATATATGTATGTATGCTCATATTTTGCTGTAGGAGATTTGTTTGCATACAAGAGAACATTACACACTGAGTAAAATATGTCAGTGTCAAAAGGATATTATTGCACAATGCAGTTTCTTTTGTAGCATCCCCAGTAATTACTAGTCTCAGAGACCACTGTGGAGAAAAATTGCACAGAACTTGGTGGTTTCTGTTTAACTAGGTATACGTGCTCCATACCTGGGATATCCAGTGGTATGTGCTCCAAACCTGGGGTTTATGGCCAACTTTTTTCTTCTATTTTCAACTAATTTCAACGCATATATTATACACTACTAAATTCATACTTGGAGAAGATTCTTAACTCAACCTTTAATTAGTCCTTCACAAAACTGCAATTTCTTTTTAAGGCTACACTAATAATCCAAGATGATTTAAAAGCTCAGATTTTTTCCATCCAGTTAGAGTGGTAGATGATATCAATTATTTAATAAATTATTACTTTACTGATAATATTATGCTCTCCTTATTTCAGTTATTTCATTAAGAAACTAATTTCTGATCATGACTTTATTACATATTAGTTGATAACAGATCAAACTTTTCAATATAACTCTTGCCATTTTAGATAGATGTGTTCAGAGAGACTGTCTCTACTCTGGAAATTCTTGCACACTTGTGAAAATCTTAAAAAGTTATTTATGAGAGGGGAAAAAAAATATCTTGTGTTCTATGCAGGTGAAGCAACATCTGAACTAACAATCTTTTTTAACATTTCATCGAGGATAACCATTTGTATCCACCTCTGATCATTACAATAAATGGCGTATGCTTGAGTTTCACCATTTTCAACCACAGAAAATGTAATTTTTATTTTTAAAGTGTATCCACAACATGCATATAGTGAAAAAGCAAAAACGGACTTGCCGTAACATAACATTTTAAAATCTGCTTAATCCAATTTATGGTCAATGGAGTTAGAGCTTATCCTAGCATCACTGGTGCAAGGTAGGAACTAGCCTTTGGCAGAGTGCCTCTCCATCACACGGGGAATCACTCACAAATACACACCCACTCTTAAACTGTGTCAATTTAGAAGAACCAGTTAACCAAAGAGACATATTTGTGGATGTGAGAGGAAACCAGAATACCCAGAAAGAGTCCACACATACAGGCAAAACATGTAAAATGGTATGGAATTCATCCTAGGGTATTGGATCTGACTTTTCTGCAATAATAACCACTGCACAGCTGTGTTGCTCAGATCTTAGCTAAACCAATCTGAAAGAAAAAAGTTTTTAATCATATAGCCAAATGTGATATCGTAGATTGCTTCCATGAGTGATTAAACACATTTAAAGAAATAAGCTATTTAAGAATAATTATGTAATGTTGTATTTGTCAGAGCCATATGGTAGTCAAGACCAAATAAATATGTTTCTTACAATCTGGCTAGTTTATAACCACATTGTTTCAACTGTTAATTGTTTCTGAAGACACAATATTATTTTAAAATTAAAAAAAACAAAAGAAGTTCCTGGTTCCTTAATAGATTTTGATCTTGGGCTGTTGAATCCGTTAATCCCAAGTCTGTTACTCTGGAAAACAATCTTGTGTAGGGGTGTCAAATTCATATCCAGAAGAATTACTTAATTTTAACTGGCTTTATATTTAAGCTTCAGAAACCAACTAACGTGATTGGCACCTGAGTGCATATCATACAATGTCTGGTTTAATAAAATATTTGAAAAGAAAAAACTGGGTATCCGAGACTTTTTGATCTGCAGCGGTTTGCGGAACATTTGTATGGTGCTCTTTGAAAGAAGAGCATCAACAGTTCAGTAAATGTCTGGTTTGAGAGAACAAGAACACTAACAAACCAAAGAACTGGCTTCAAAGTTAAAAACTGGTTCTACTGAAAATAGTGACCCAACATCGATTTAAGAATTTGGGACCACCAAATTAGGTGGTCATCAGTTTCATTTAATATCTCTCTCGTGCATTGTATTGAGACTCTTAGGGACTTGCATATAGGTGAAACTTCTGTGTTTTTCAAACACAAATGTCTGACAAATACCTGGGGAAAACATTTTCCTTTTAGTTACACCTCATAGTTATTGTAATATAGCACCATTTTATTTATGCCAAGTTTATATTTTACAAAGAAAAGTTAAAGCTAGTCTCAAAACTATCATCTATAGATTTTATAGCAGAATTAGAATAATCTTTCATTAAAACTCATTTACTGGAAAGCCACTCTGGTCTTACTGTGTACTTGCCTACAATAATTTGACTTTTTATTTTATACCATGTTCACCTCACTAAACCCACACTATCTATACTAAACTGTACCCAGGATCAGATCCAATGAGAGCATTAGATCATACATTTTGGCTTTGAGACTCATCCGGACCTTGCTGGGTATTTCTTTTTTGTTGTCCACCTTTGGTATCTTGAGATTTCGATTTTATCCCTTTGCAGCCCTCTTTTGACATATCACACGTGGAACTTTTTTGCTCAGTGTTCCATTATATAGTTCAGTTTATTTTCTTGCATGCTCACCTCTAATTTACATAATAATTTCTAAATACCTTTTTTGCTTGTTTATCTGGAATTTGAAGGAATAAAACATACTCAACAGAGCGTATTCCAGCTATTCAAGAAAACACTGCAGTGTTTTATGAATACAACTCTGCTTCAACAATGGACTTTTTTACAGAGTGAAGCAAATTAGCTGCTATTCAAATGCTCAATATATTGATTCTTTAAAGGATGGAAAGATGCATTGTTCTTTGCTCTGCTAGTAAAAATAAGCCATGTCAGATATGTTAATAGAGTATCATTAGATGCTCAAGATGAAGTTTTGCTTATGCTTTAACAGCTTTAAAGTTAATTAACATTTATGTATTTGGCAGACACCTTTATCCATGGTAACTTACAACATTTACGATACAATCGGTTACATTTTTTTTGGTTTTCCAACTGGAGTTCAAGTAGGTCAAATGATTTACTCAGGGTCACACAGAGTCAGTAGCAGGATTTGAACCCACAACCTTAGAGTTTAAAGTCCATAGTCTTAACCAGTAAACCACACTGCCAGCATTTAATGGATAGATGTGTTATTTTATGCCACTAATTTTTCAGATTTATTTAAAAGCAGAAATGAGTTTACTTATCTTATCATTATTGTTATTTAAGCCACAAGTTATGATTTAAAAAAACTGTCACAGCAGGAAATGAGCAAAACCTTCAGCTTAAAGATGACATAGTAGTGTAACCAGACGTCCAGTCCAGAGTTTAATTGCGTACCCTTATTTTTTACACAGATACTCTTATGGCAGCTTAATTGCAGAGTGTAATAGTTTCCAAAATGTGTTAAAATAAAATAAGTCAGAATAGTAATTTTTTTAACTTAGTACTCCAACCAAAAGGTGTTACTTACCCAATGTACTTTGTAGTGATGACCGAGCAAAACAATTTTAATCTCATGTTTTTATGGGATTCAGGGAGAAAAAAAGCATGTAATTTAATGCAAGCCAATGCAGACTGATGTTGTACAATGGCAAACAAAGTGAAAAAATATATATTTATATCTTTTTGCCTTCTTCAGTGGGGAGGAGAGGCAGATCTTTAGTTCAGAAAGGTAATCCCATGTGGGCATGCGTTTCCTGTTTATGATGTCTGCTGATTTTTGCTGAAGTATTTATTTAACAATATTTTGGCAAAAAATGCATGCATTTTCCGTATTTTGAGTATAACACTGGGTAACTGAGTTGTGGAATATGTGAGATGAGTAACGTGACTTTTTTTTTTTTTTTTTTTTGATTGGCATTTTGCACATTGTTTTCCACTGCACAGCATTGGTCACCATTGACTTGAAAACACAAGGTTAATTTTTTTTTTTCCCCACCACAACTGTAGACAACATGGAGTAAGTGCGTGTAGAGGCTGTGAGATGCTCTGATTCACATTGCTGTTTATCGGTGATATCTTTATTTAGGGATGCCAGTAACCAACCCAGTCTTGCCTTGATTCACATACTCAGACACAGAGAAACATAAAACAACAGTTCAGAAATTAATAATAATGAATATATTAAATGAGTAATGGAGGTTAAGAAAAACAATTAACACACAACACACAGGCAAAAATCCCACCCAAATTACGCAGATGGCAATAATTATTTAACTAACACAAATGCAGTACTAACAAAACTTGTCCAAACAAGTGAGCACAAAACGATCAACGATAAACAATCACAAGTCCAAAACACAGTCCTATACAACAAATGAGGACGATGATGATGGTTAATGGAATGTGAACAGCCACCTGAATGAAATGTAATGTTTGGTCCAATTGGAATGCCAATGTAAGTAAAGATTTGTAGTGATTGGGTGTGCCTCCACACAAAGACATTTTCCAAATCTAGATATAATTACAAATACAAATAGGCACAGGACAAGAACATACATACACAGAATCTCTAATCCTGTAGGTGTATAGCATTTGTAATCTAGTGGAGTGTGAAGTGTTGTAACAAAAAAGATATCAGATGATTCAGCTCCTGCTGGATTCTTCCTTTTAAAGTCTGCACCATACGTTGTTTCTCGTGGCAACACCCGAAGCTTCCCAATGGTGAAGTACTACCAGGTCTGCTAGGATTTACAGTCCATTTAAGTAGTATCTACAAACAGATTAAAAAATATTATTATTGTGTGGAATATTCCTTTGATGTTTTGTTTTCATCAATTCATTTTTGGTGCTGGATTTTGTGTACTGGATCCCTTTTAGGTAGCATTGGGTACATCACAAAAGTCTCATCCAGATGAGATGTTGATCACATTTCTTGTGCATAACCACACCTGCTGAACCCGTATCAGTATCCAGTCTTCATTTGGCATGCCTTTAGATGTAGGAGGGGGGATCCAGAGAACTTGGTATGAATATTCAACGTTTATACTGTCACTGGGCCTTGAATCAAGCTTAGTTCCTTGGTGATGTGAAGCAACAATACTAGACACTGATTACTTTATGGAGTTTAATCCATTATTGAAACCAATGGTTTTGGTACAATTATACATTTATACAAGTACTACGCATGAGTATTATGGGGGGGACAACAACAAAACAAGAGCAGTGGGGGAAGGCTCCCATTTCAGATTGTTTTTCCCCATCTGCTAGATGGCAACATCCCTGTACCTCAGTAGCCATGTGGATACCTGCCATGCAAAATGGGAGTTGTAGTGCTGTAGGTCAGTCCTGCTGGGGCCAGTGGGTTCTGCCAGGGGGTGCTGTGGGGATTCATGATCTCTGTGTTACAGGGCTTCCGCTTGACCCAGAAGTGCTTCTATTAGGTTCTGCTCTGGTGCTGGCAATACTCCAATGTCTGACATAAAGGGAAGCGTCCAGCTTCCTTAAATTGAGTCAGAGTTGGGAGGAAGGAAAGAAGAGAACACTCACTGGAGGGAGGTGGATGGAGAGAGCAGAGAAGAAAGAAGAGAACAATTTGTTTATAATTGTGTTTGTGCGCCTTTTGAAGAAATCTTTGTGAGGTATTTTTTTTAATAGTAAAAACCTAGGTTTTGAACCCATGAATGTATTTGTGTTGGTTGTGTCCGGGGTTTGAGGCTTGGTGGTGCCCCATATCTGTCACAACATATACTGTATGTACAAGTCTCTAGATATGATCATAGTGCTTTTCAAGCCTAAGGAATTGTTCCTGGAACAGAACAGAACAGAAGAAGAGATCTAAAAGTAAAGAATTATTTCCTTAATTGTATATGCTGTAGTCTTTTCTCCACAGTCATATTTAAAGAACATGTTTCTCTTATTAAATACAAACCAAACAGTTCCTCAGTAAAATTAAATATTAATCAGGACCTCTATGTTGTATTCCTCCCAAGACTGGTATCCTTTTAATTACAAATGAAGTGGTTTAAAATGGGTTGAAAAAGCAGGTGGTTTTAAACGATAATCACATTACAAAGCATGTGTTTTTAGATGCTTTATATTTAATTACAGTATATTGGACCTATTACAAAGAAACAGTTTTTTTTTTTTTTTTATAACTGGTAGTATACACAAAAATATTGGATACAATTTTTTTTTCCTTTTTTCAGTATGCAGTTTTTCATTTTAGACGTGTATCAGTGTGTTTCTTACACAATCAACCGTTTCTGGAAGCATCTGTACCCATTTCTTTTCAGAGTTATATGCAGACATGGTTGTCTGGTTTAATTAATTCACACTCTAAGTTTATTTATAGCTATCCCGGTTTCACGCCATTCTCTTTGGTCAGATTACAACGAAATGGAACATTTCTAAGCAAAAGAGAAAAGGTTTGTTGGAAGGTTATGAGTTTCCATCAAAATAGGCTGAAATGATGTATCAGTTCTTTCCTTTTAAGCTGTCAAAAGTTGTTAAGGTTTTGAGATCTTTTTTCTTCTTGGATAATTTTTTTTTTAAATTTAATTCTTTTAAGCTGGAAAAGGCACCTGCCTTCACTTTTTGTTTGTGTTTGCAAAGCTAGCAGATGTAGACTCCATTAAAAGCCACATTCAGACTGGCTGGATATCTTAGGGTTTCAAGGAACATTTACTATGATTAAAATGTTATTTGTGTAGGAGTTGTTTTATATGCACACGTGCTCTTAAATAGGTGCAATGTCAAATCACTTCAGTAATATGGCTAAATCCAGTGTGGCTAAAATCATTAGGTTAATCTGATTCACAATGAAAATATAGAGACTAGCATCTGTGCAAAGAGGAGAAAAGGACTAAAATGACTAAATAGTAGCAAACATATTTTTGAAGCCACATTTGTTAAAAAGAACACGTGTATGTTTATAACACATTAAATGTGAACAGCCATAATTTTGCAAAGTCTCATTTATACTGAAACAGTTTTTTTAATAATTGATACACTCGTACAAATTTACAAAAGCCATTAGTTTCTCATTCTGGAAAACAAATTAAATTTTAATCATGTTAAATGGCTGCAACTGTAATAAGTAAGGAAATTTATCAGTAGCTGAAAATTAATTAGAAGTAATTACTATCAGACTATAGAAACTGTGTGTGTAGTTTACTAGTTGTAAAGAAGTATCAAAGCAGTACTTGAATTTGTCTCTGCAGTATGCTGACCTTTGAAACAGTAACAATTAACTAAATACAGGTATGCTGGCAGAAAGCTACTTTATTTGCTTCAGTATATGCTTTGATAAAACAGGGCTTTATTGCACAATCTGCGGTTTGTAAATGTAATGCATTGAACATCCAAAGCTGTCAACGTATGTCTTTGATGAGCAGTTTTGACAAGAAGAGTCTATTCAGCTCACCAAGCGTATCAGTTTTAACCCCCTGATTACTCCAAAGTAACATCAACTCGATATTTGAAGGAACCCTAAGTCCTATTCTCTATTCCGTTTGTGTATGTTTGTTTCTACGAAGTAAAACTTTCTAACAATTGTGTGATATTTGCCTTTAACTAGTTTCTAGCTCTTCCTTTGTGATCTTCTTGAAGAATTTTTTTTAAAGCAACAGTATCTGCTATACTAGTTCCCTTCATAATTTTTAACATTTCATACTGACAAGGTTCAACTCCTTCAGTCTTTCCTCAGTTCCGGAATCAGACTTGTTGCTCTTCTCTATAGTACTGCTATGTATTTTTTCTAACATTGAGAACCAAACTGTACAAAGTACTGCAGAAGAGGCCTCCCTAGTGAGTTATGTAACTCAAGAAGAACCTACCTTGACTTATACTCTACACGTTGTGCTATACAATGTAACATCCTATTAGCCTTTCTCATTGCTATAAGCTGTCTTCATGTAGATAGTGGCAAGTCCACCACGCCTCCAAGATCCTTCTTATAAGGAGAACCTTCAAGATTTAGGCATCCCATCATGAGTTGAAATCTAACATTTTTAGTTACTACATGTAATACTTTATATTTACTAACATTAATTTTCTACCAAAAATATGCTGTATAGATTCCCCATGTAATAGTTCAGCTGATTTTACATCATATTTGCCTTCTTCCTGGTTTAGTATCATCTGCAAATTTTACCATCTTATTATATTTTTGTCTTGATTATTTATGTATATTAAAAATAGCAGCTGCCCCAGCACTGAACCTTGCAAGGCCATCACTTTTAACTTCACCTTAAAAGGACCGCTCATCATAGCCATTGTTCCTGATGTCTAAATCAATTTTTTACCCATCTATGCAGAACCCAGATTTCTTACTCTTTTAGTTCGATGCCTACCTTATAAAAAGCTGCTAAAAATCAAGATAAATAATATCAGCTCTACCTGTCTAATCATATGCTCTTGTTGTTTCCTCAAAGAACTGTGTATTAGTGAAACACAATCTCCCCTGTCTAAAACCATGTTGAGTATTTGCTAATACAATTTTTCCTGACATGTGATACTTGATCTTTTTCTTAATAATTGCTTCCATTAATTTAAATGTAATGTTCGTTAAACTTACTGGCCTATAGTTATTTGGATCTGCCTGGTCACCCTTTTCCAGTACTTTCCCCAGTGCGCACAGGTTTAAAAAGTCCTCCTTAGTAGTCCTTGTTACCAAGCTGAAACCTTCAAATTCTAAAATCCAGGTGGTAACACTATTAACAGCTTCACTAGTTCATTTCTAGTGCATTGTATATAATATGAAGTTTCTATATGTATATTGCTAAATAACAAGGGAAAAGATGCATTGTTGATTACTAAACTGAATATAAAAACATTTATACAGGCTAATAATGTCGCTACTATTTGTGATTTGTGCTTAATATTATAAAATTAAACAATCTACACACGAACATGCCTTTTAGACCAACAAAGCTTGCCAGTCCTATCCATCTGAGGTTATTTTAGAAGAGTTAAGTCTAGTTTTGAAAGTCCTACTGTCTGTCACACTACTTGGTAGCTTATTCTATGCGTCAATAGTTCTCTTTGTTAAGAAAGACTTACTAATGTTTGTGCAAAATTTACTCGTAACAAGTATTGGACTGTGCCTCCATATTTTTGATGAACTTGTTTTAAAATAACAGTCTTGATCCACTGCACTAATTCCCTTTTTAATTTTAAACATTTCAATCATGCCTCCTCTTAATCTATTTTTGCTCAAGCTGAAAAGTCTCAGCTCTTTTAATCTTTCCTCATAACTCATCCCCTATAGTCTTGGAATCAGCCTAGCCGCCCTTCCCTGGAAGTTTTCTAGTGCTGCTATGCCCTTTTTGTAGACTGGTGACCAAAACTGCACACAGTACATCAGATGAGGCCTCACCAGTGTGTAATAAAGCTTGAGCATAATCTCCTTGCACTTGTACTCCACACATCCTATTATATAACTTAATAGTCTGTTGGCCTTCTTAATGGCTTCAGAGCAGGCAGTTGATAGTGTTGAGTCCAGTATGACTACTAAATCCTTCTCAAAGTGTACCTTCAATTGTCAGACCTCCTATTGTGTATTCAAATATAGCATTTTTACTTCCTTCATATAATACTTTATATTTACTTATATTAAATTTCATCTTCCACATATCTGGCCCCACCCTGTATGCTCTTCAAGTACCACCTAAGTATTCCCTTTTACCGCTGGGAGGTTATCTACTTCCTCACATGTGAAGACTTCAAAAAAATGTGAGTTTAGAGCATCTACTATTTTAACTGTCTGTGTTTTGTAATTTCCCTTTACTATTCCTGATGCACTTCACCTCCTCAGTGACTGTTTGTTTACTACTGAAATACTGAAAGAATCTCTTTGGGTCATATTTTGCCTTATCTGCGATATTCCTCTCTAACTGCCTTTTAGTTTCCCTAATATCCTTCTTAAAGGTTACCCTCATGTTCTCATACGCCCTACGCCTCACGTTGGAGTTATTAGTCTTATTTGCCTTATTCAGCAAATTTGCAGCTTCTTTTACAAGGCAGAGTTTTTTTTTAATTTCCTACTAATTCAAAATTTAGTTACGTACTTGTCCTGCATTTAAAGTATGCAAGACATTTTTAAACCTGTTCCACTGCTCCTCAATGGTCTCCACACTTATAAGCTTATCTGTCCTACTTTGACTCTGCCACATCTGCTCAGAATTTGCCCTACCAACATTAAACTTAACAGTCATAGCCTTTGCATTGCACTCTTCCAAAACAATGAGAACTTTATAATATTATGGTCACTGGAACCCAGTGGTTCATTCACCTCTTCATCCTCAATTCTATCCTGGTATCTCTTTGCGTTGGTGCTTTAACATACAGTGTTAAAAATGGTCACTGATTACTTCTAAAAACTCCTGCTCTTGTGATGCACTCTTTGCAAGGTTAACCCAGTTAAAATTCAAGTAGTTAATGTCCCCGATGACTATAATACCCCCCTGTAAACTTTTTAAATATTACTAAAAAGAGATGTGCATTGAAATTACTGTGTGCATTGGGGGTCTATAACACACTTCTAAAATAAAGCATCTTTCCCTAATGCTTTTCACATGAAGTCCATCACAATTCCAAGATGGAATCAGAGTCATACATTTCAGAGGTACAGTTTGGTTAGGTTAGGTAGACTGTATTATTCCAGAGGGAAATTTGTTGTTGTGATTGTAGTGCTGTATAATTGTAGTCTTGATACTGCACAAATGTGGATTATTCCAGTTACAGTATTGATTTTATACCTGATAGCAGTATTATGTTGGAAATGCACTGTTTATAATTTTTGCTTCTGTTTGGAAATGTTTTTGACTTTCTCATGCAGTCAGTCATGTTTTTTGTGATCCTAAATCTATTCCTGACATTATTTTTTTGCTTCATCTTCATTTTGACATAGTTTTGATATAGTGATTTTTGTGTATTTTGTGATGCCATTTTGTATACAGTAATCCCTCCTCGATCGCGGGGATTGCGTTCCAGACCCCCCCCTACCCGCGATAGGTGAAAATCCGTGAAGTAGAAACCATATGTTTGTATGGTTATTTTTATATATTTTAAGCCCTTATAAACTCTCACACACTGTTTATAAATATTCCCCGCAGAGTTATACAGCATAATCCCTTTGTATTCTCTTAGGTAAGATTCATTGAAATTATGTATAAAAACACACTGTTTATATACAGTAAAACCTAAATATTATTTTAAAGATATTGAGTGTCTCCGATATCACATATGTTACAGCCATTACAATAGACAGGCCACCAGCAATAAATACGTACATTGCAAGAAAAATAGTATACAGTAAATGTGTGTACAGTGACACTAAACGTATGTACATGTACTAAGTACTGTAAGTAGAAAATTAATTATGGTTACTCACCAACAATGACACGACGACTTGTCCGATAACAATGAGTTTAATTTTACTGCACAACAAAGGAGAGCGTTACAGCTCTTCCAAAGTAGCATCTTCAGGCGATTGTGAAGCACTGCCGTTGTTCTTCTTCTGGCAGTCTTCAATCCACATCCCTAAAGCAGATTCCATCCTGACTACTGCCTTATTACATCCACTTACAACTCGTTTTGCACCCTGGTTAAAAGGACACTGCGGCCGTAGATCTTATATTCCTTTCCTACTTTTTAAATAAAAAGAATCATAGCCTTCAACAAATCCAAAACGTTTACCTTTTCGGCAATCGTTAACATCTTCCGTTTGCACTTGGGCACGGCCCCTGAAGCAGTAGCAGATCGTTTTGGAGCCATAATGAAGGGCTTGACTATGCACAAAGATAAACACAAAAGAGCACAACTCTTTACACTGCGAAACACGTTGATGCTGAATGAGCGAGACGAGACTTCCTGGTTAACACTGCATTCAGCACGCAGGAACTTAACTGCGTGCCCTGATTGGTTAGCTTCTCAGTCATCCGCCAATAGCGTCCCTTGTTTGAAATTAACTGGGCAAACCAACTGAGGAAGCATGTACAGGAAGTAAAAAGACACATTGTCCGCAGAACCCGCGAAGCAGCGAAAAATCCGCGTTATATATTTAGTTATGCTTTCATATAAAATCCGTAATAGAGTGAAGCCACGAAAGTCGAAGCGCGATATAGCGAGGGATTACTGTATTTCAATTGCTGCCATGTTATGGAAGTGTTTTCGATGTCACTATGGAAACAATTTAAGTTCTACACATGACATCACTGGGTCAAAGGTCTCTAGTTTGGGCTGACAGATAGTTTGACAAATAGGCCCCCAGAAGATTGAAATTATTTTAGTTATTTCTTTTCTAGTATTACAACTTTTGTCTACATTTATTTTACTTTTTTTTTTATTTATTATTTTATTTAGTTTGGGCTTGATAAAAGGATGGTCTGATTTTTCTAGTTTACATCTTGTTGTTTTTACCAACTTACATTTGATCTCCTTGTCGTTGTTTTAGATCTTTTCTGCTATTCTTTAGCAGAACAAATTACTTATTCTCTAATAGAATGCATCATAAAATATATTTATATATTTGACTAAACTCTTCCTGTATTTTGTTTTAAATTATATTTTTGACATCTACTCACCCTTGTCTAGTCCTTAATAGTTATGTTCTTGTCACAAAAGACATTTAAAAGTGGTTTATAGAAGTAAACAACAGAAATGAAGTATTTGAAACATAATATAAAAACAGTTGGGTGCCATCATTTTAAGATTTAATTTTTATTTGCCTTTAAAAGGCATGATACTCTGGTACTGAACCGTTCCTGAGATTAGCAGATAAAATAGTGTTACAGTACATGACAGTTTTAATGAATTAATTTAATAGTATCTTTAGTATCAGCCGCAGTGAGGTTTTTTTTTTTTATTTATTTAGGGATGTGAACCCTACTGTTTGCAAGAGCACATACAGTCTGTCATTTTAATTCAAAGATTGTCAGATTAAAAACAGAAAAATGCTGCTTAAACACAGTAGCAGAATTATTAATGCAACAATATACTTAAATCTAAGCAATGCAAAATGGCAATATTTAGGAATGTAACTATAGATTAGCTTCCGAGTAAAATGTTATCGATTCAGAATAAATAGAAAAAACAGTCTCTGAAAATACTAAATACAGAAAATACAGTTTTGTAGAAATAAGGAATATGGCATTGTATGTAACACATCAAAACTAAGACTTCAATGGTGAAGGTTTCATATTTGTGTGAAAACAGGTGCCTTTTTAACTACAAATTGACAAAAGGTTATGAAAACGGGACATTCTGCCTTTGAAATTAAAAATGCTACATGTAGTTGTAGAGCAGTTGCTTATTATTAATGTGGCTATTTATTCTAAGGGGGCAATTTATGGGGAACTGCAGCTGTTAGGACACTGAAGTAGATTCTAGACTTTGCAATTAGCTAAAAGATTACTCATTGTCCTTCATTCTAAATTAGAAGGAAAGGTTCTCAGACGCACATCGCTTTATTGGAAGCTCTTCCTTTCATCTGTCAGCATTGTCAGTTGTCCTCCTTTTTTTGATTAAGTGATACTCTAAGAGCCGCATCTCATGTTACACTGTCTCTGGTAACGGCGCTGTCTGGAGCTTTTGTTTGGTTCAAGCACTTTAAAAGTACACAAAATGACACCATGGAAATAGTTCTTCTTGTTTACGGTTTTTGTTTAAAATGCAGGCCTAATTTTAGGTCACATTTTGATTAACAAATACATATTAATTTATTCCATTATACTGTAAATTACAGCCATCCTGAAGCATTTTTGTTTTTTAATAATTGTGATTTGGATTTGGATAGTGACTCTAATCTCCTTTCCAACACTAATAATAATATGTTTTCTTTTTGGGCATACCTTTGGTCTTTTAATTTCCTCCACTTGCTATTTATTCAATTGTTGAACATTTTAATATTTTTTATAGATGTTGGTACCGTTTTTGCTTAATGATGCTATTCCTTTATTTTATGTTCTTGTACTTTTGTCTTTTTTTCCTTCCGACCTTTTAGGATATTGTTTGAGTAGTTGGCTTTATTCCTCACAAATGTGTTGAATTCCTAATCTTAGTAGTTTTTTTGTTTTCTCATATTATAGTGAATCAAAATATGGAATGCTGATTAAAGTGTTTTAGGAAAACAGTGCTTGGTATAGTGTAGATACACAGAATGATCACATACTATACAAACTGGCTTAACATAATGGGAGCAAGATGATTATTTGAGACACCTTGCCAGTTTTTCCACTGTTTTCTGAAAAAAATATTGTTGGGGTTTTGTAACCCCTTCATTCCAAAGGCAACAATTTTAAGATCTTTAGTTGAAAATACAGTGCATCTCTGCAACCTCCAGTAAGGACATGGTAATGACCTTTCTGGTTCAGCATTAGATCGATCAATTAATTTCTTTCCTTGGCTTAACTAGAAGCCACAACCAAAATTATCCAGGAGTTATTGAACATGGAGATTATTGACTCCTCTTGATCACCATGGGCCTCCTTCAATTGCCTTAACACCAAAAGCAAAAGCTGGTAGTTGACCTTCAAGGACTCTTACCTACTCTCCCATATAAACAAGTCTTCGAGCTCCATGCAGGGTCAAGATGGTTCTTAACAGCTGAAAAAGATACTCAGTAGAATATACACTCACCTAAAGGATTATTAGGAACACCTGCTCAGTTTCTCATTAATGCAATTATCTAATCAACCAATCACATGGCAGTTGCTTCAATGCATTTAGGGGTGTGGTCCTGGTCAAGACAATCTCCTGAACTCCAAACTGAATGTCAGAATGGCAAAGAAAGGTGATTTAAGTAATTTTGAGCGTGGCATGGTTGTTGGTGCCAGACAGGCCGGTCTGAGTATTTCACAATCTGCTCAGTTACTGGGATTTTCACGCACAACCATTTCTAGGGTTTACAAAGAATGGTGTGAAAAGGGAAAAACATCCAGTATGCGGCAGTCCTGTGGGCGAAAATGCCTTCTTGATGCTAGAGGTCAGAGGAGAATGGGCCGACTGATTAAAGCTGATAGAAGAGCAACTTTGACTGAAATAACCACTTGTTACAACCGAGGTATGCAGCAAAGCATTTGTGAAGCCACAACACGAACAACCTTGAGGCAGATGGGCTACAACAGCAGAAGACCCCACCGGGTACCACTCATCTCCACTACAAATAGGAAAAAGAGGCTACCGTTTGCACAAGCTCACCAAAATTGGACAGTTGAAGACTGGAAAAATGTTGCCTGGTCTGATGAGTCTCGATTTCTGTTGAGACATTCAAATGGTAGAGTCAGAATTTGGCGTAAACAGAATGAGAACATGGATCCATCATGCCTTGTTACCACTGTGCAGGCTGGTGGTGGTGGTGTAATGGTGTGGGGGATGTTTTCTTGGCACACTTTAGGCCCCTTAGTGCCAATTGGGCATCGTTTAAATGCCACGGGCTACCTGAGCATTGTTTCTGACCATGTCCATCCCTTCATGACCACCATGTACCCATCCTCTGATGGCTACTTCCAGCAGGATAATGCACCATGTCACAAAGCTTGAATCATTTGAAATTGGTTTCTTGAACATGACAATGAGTTCACTGTACTAAAATGGCCCCCACAGTCACCAGATCTCAATCCAATAGAGCAACTTTGAGATGTGGTGGAACGGGAGCTTCGTGCCCTGGATGTGCATCCCACAAATCTCCATCAACTGCTATCCTACCAATATGGGCCAACATTTCTAAAGAATGCTTTCAGCACCTTGTTCAATCAATGCCACGTAGAATTAAGGCAGTTCTGAAGGCGAAAGGGGGTCAAACACTGTATTAGTATGGTGTTTCTAATAATCCTTTAGATTAGTGTACTTGAATTACTGTGTGTATTTAGACCACCTGCTATTGCATGGAATAAGCACTCTTTTGATACCACTCTGGACTCAGAGGCTGAAAGAGGTGAATCTAATGCTACATCCATCCAAATTAGACAAAGTCCTGTCTACCACACTACTTGGTGACTTATTCCATGTGTCTGCGGTTCTCTGTGTGAAGAAAAACATCCTAATATTTACGCAAAAACTACCCTTAGGTTTCCAACTGTGTCCCTGTGTATTTGATAAACTCTTTTTAAAGTAACAGTCTCAATCCACGGTAATAGTTCCCTTCATAGTTTTAATCACTTCAGTCATGTTTCCTCTTAATCTCCTTTTGCTTAAACTGAAAAGGCTCAGCTCTTTAAATCTTTCCTCATAACTCATCCCCTGTAGCCCTGGAATCAGCCTTCTTTGCAGTTTTTCTAGCACTGCTATGTTCTTTTTGTAGCCTGAAAACCAAAACTGCACACAGTACTCCAGGGTCTAAGAGGTCTAACCAGGGTGTTATAAAGCTTCAGCATAATCTAACATTCTGTTAGCCTTCTTAACTGCTTCTCAGCACTGTCTGGCAGTTGATAGTGTTGAGTCCACTATGACTCCTAACTCCTTCTCATAAAGTGTACTTTCGATTTCCAAAACTCCCACTGTGTGTTCAAACCTAACATTTTTACTTCCTACATGCAATACTTTACATTTACATTAAATTTCATCTGCCATAAATCTGCCCAAACTGGTATGCTGCCCAAGTCTCTTTGTAAGTATTCAATGGATTCTAGATTATCTACCAGTCCACCTATCTTGGTATCATTTGCAAGCTTCTCCAGATTGTTATTTATATTCCTATCCAAATCATTAATATACATTAAAATAGCAGTGGCCCTGGCACTGACCCCTGAGGGACCCCACTCTTAACATCAGCCAATTCTGATAGGGTTACTCGAAGCATAACTCTCCGCTTCTTGTATCTAAGCCAATTTTGCGCCAACTTCACACAACACGCTGAACTCCCACTTCTGTTAATGTGTCACATGAGAGGCTAGGAATCAAATTATCATATGCTTTCTGAATGTCAAGATAAGTAATATCATATGTTCCACATTGCCTATGAGAAAGCAGCAAAAGGATATGATCATAGACCCATGCTAAGTTTTCAGTAAAGCTCCTGTTCTTGTCATGTGTTACTCAGTCGTTTCCTTAACAATTCCTTCTATTAATTTACCCGTGATGCACATGAATCTTACTGGTCTATAGTTGCTGAGAGTTGTTGGATCGCCCGGTCACCCTTTTTATATAACAGGATAATATTTTCCTGTCCTTCAGAATTTCCCCAGTGCACATTGACTTCCTAAAAATATGCATCAAAAATTTATATATGTACTCAATAACTTCCATGAGAACTCAAGGGTAAATATTATCTGGTCCTGATGCCTAAACGGTGCGTACACTCAAAAATGTTGCATAAGAACATTTCCACGTTCAAATCGCGATGTATAAAACCTAAACTTGGCGTAACGCCATGCACATTTCCACAGTAGCTCATACCCTGGCGTACGCAAGTTCTGCGCTCGGTTTTGCAGACTGGCAGTACCCAGCATCAAAGCAGTGCTACTGTACCTGTGTGGTTACCCTTTCTTTTTTAGACCCACATCCCTGGCGCGGCTTTATAAATACACTGACATTAACCGCATATTGTTTATTAGTTTAATGCATCTGATTGTAATTAACCTGTAACAATATAGTGGTCCACAGAATGGTCAAACTATTCTAAATACAATAGTTGCTTTAGCGTTGTTACTCTCACTGCACCTTCTTCTTCTTCTTTCAGCTGCTCCTGTTAGGGGTTGCCACAGCTGATCATCTTTTTCCATATTATTCTTTCTGCACCACTCTGAGTATTTATATCACTGTATCTGAGTGGGGAATCGGAAAGAAAATTATTGGTATACAGCATCAAGCACATGCTGCCTCAACCGTACTATCTATTGAACTGCTCTCATATGGCAAACACTTCAGAGCCTTTCCTGTACAGACGTCGCAGTTCAGAAATAGTTTCATCCCAAGAACTATAAACACACTAATTCAGTCCATCAAGTGTTCCTTGTAGAATGCTTTGTACTTATAAGTACAATTACCTCACTGTAAAATTGCGATAGTTATAATATTGCACAACCTGAGACACATTATAAAGCACATATTTACATATGATGACAATATCATTTTTAAGATGAAATGCAGCAAAATGTTTATTATACAGATACAACTTTAATTTCATTTAAATCTATATTGTTAATAATTAAACATGTGAGGACACGGTGCCACAATCCGTTCACGGATTGTTCCTGCCTCACGCTGTATTCTTGCTGGTGCTGGCGCAACACTGGAAGGATAGATGGATAGAATAATTAATACTAGAATTACCAGAGCCTACGAGAAAACTCGTAGATCCGTCCCACCTTAAAACGCTTTGCACCTCTCCGTCAACGTCTTTTGTCCTCTAAATATGTGGATAAGCAGCAAGCAGCCTACTATTACATCACCCCCACCCCACACAGTTGTCTCAGCTCAAGTCTGTTTACCTGTGTGTCAGTCTCTTAGAGTTGTATAGAATGAGAAGTCAAGCAAAATGACACCTTTTATAAATACTACTAGCAAAATACCCGCGCTTCGCAGCGGAGAAGTAGTGTGTTAAAGAAGCAATGAAAAAGAAAAGGAAACATTTTGAAAATAACGTAACATGATTGTCAATGTAATTGTTTTGTCACTGTTGTGAGTGATGAGTGTTGCTGTCATATATATATATATATATATATTTACACACACATAAACATATATATATACATATCTATACATATACACATATATACATATATATATCTGCATATATACACATACATATACACACACACATACATACATACACACACATATATACACACAAATACATATATATATACATACACACACACATATATAAACATATATATACATATACATACATATCTACATATATACACACACAGCTATTTCAGATCAGTGCAATACGCTGCTTGTTAAAACGGATAACTCCCTCTTACGCAAGTCTGCGTGGATATTATGAACTATCGTATTTGTTCAAGTTGTATTTAAATTTTAAATAGAAGGAATTTTTATTTAGTCGACAGAAATATGTTTGGTAGGAATGGTAAAAACAGACAGGAATATTATTCATGAATAAATCAACTCAAACCTTAAACAACTTATAATATTTTGCTCTCCATAAAAATTTATCCTGTCTAAATTATACAAGTTAGAAATAAAGTAAACGTTAAAAGAACAAACATTCACATTTCTTTACTCTTATGTAATTTTATATAAAAATAAACTTAGATTTTAAATATCCCAAAAGATTTTGCTCTCCATAAAAATATATCCTGTCAAAATGATACAAATTCAAATATGAACATGCTGCATAACAAAACCTAGAAATATAAATGAAATGTGTTCTTTCAGCAATAACAAATCAAATCATTCAGTTGTCTTTGCTCATATGTCATTTTAGAGCTGGACGCCTGGCATCTTTTTTTGGCCACAGGTTCGTTTCTGTTTGGTGTGAGGTTCTGTGTTGTGGAGATTCTCAGGATGGATTGCAGGTGCTCATCAGTGAGGCGACTCCTGTGTGCTGTTTTGTTAGTCTTTATCACTGAGAAGAGCTTCTCACACAGATATGTGCTACCAAACATGCACAAGGTTCGAGCCGCATGTAGACGGACTTTTTTTGTTCTTCGAAGTCACCAAAGCGCCGTGCAAACTCAGTGCGCTCAGTTTATCAGCAAAGTGCGTATTTGGGAACACCGTAGTGACGACTTGGTTTAACATTACTTGGCAACAGGGAAAGTGAGGCAAGGTGCACTGGTGCATTTGTGTCTCCCATAAAAGCAGCTTCACTTGAAATCACTTTGTGATTGTGCACGGGTTAAAACGTCCGCTGAAGTGTCAGATTCTTATTTAATTATGCTGCTTTCTGTATCTTCTGCATTGCATTCAGGTTAACCTGATGTTTTGTCTCATAGTGCCGTCTTAGATTAAATTCTGTAATTACAGCCACATTAGCTCCACAAATGAGACACACGGGTTTAGTAAACATATACTCAGCCTCCCATCGGTTTTTAAAGGCTCTATTTTCAGAATCAACTTTTCTCTTCAGCATCGTGTGAGCTAGCTTCGCAATAACTTGATTAACTCGGTAAGTGTTCGGCAAGGCAGCTGAAGCGCTGCATTATGGGATCTGTAGTTTATTGTGTTACCAGCGCTTCATATACCCGGCTTTAATAACAATAATACAGTATATAAAATGATCTCGGGGCGGATATAATTACACTGGTCGGATGTGGCCCTGCCCTTGAGTTTGACACATATGGACTAAATAGAACTTGAAAAGATATATTTTTTCAAATGTGATCGCGCAATTCAGATAGAGTTGACGCGCACTACAGCCTGCATGCCTCAATAAGTCATCCTTCCCTTCTCTTTTTTACCGTTCATCTAATGAATACACTGAGTATGGCTTTACCAAAACAATCATTGATGGCGAATAATCAATCAATCAATCAATCAATCAACATTTATTTATATAGCACATATTCATACAAAAAAAATGTAGCTCAAAGTGCTTTACAAAATGAATAGAGTAATAGAAGACACAATAAAAGATAAACATAAGTCAACATTAATTAACATAGAATAAGAGTAAGGTCCAATGGCCAGGGTGGACAGAAAAACAAAAAAAACTCCAAAAGCTGGAGAAAAAAATAAAATCTGTAGGGGTTCCAGACCAAGAGTCCGCCCAGTCCCCTCTGGGCATTCTACCTAACATAAATCATCATATTTTCATGGAAGGACCTGATGATGATGGTCACGTAGACTTCTGGCTTTCAGTCCATCATTGTTGGAGCATCATGATGCTTTGAGTAGGTGGTGGTGGCGCAGGCCGCCACCACAAAGAAACCGGAAAAAGAAACAGAAGAGAGAGTAGGGGTCAGTACGGATTTTTAGAGCCACCATGAATAGTTATTATGAAGAATTGAACATACAGAGTATCAGGATTATGTTAAAGTGAAGTTATAAAAAGGCCATGTTAAAGTAATGTGTTTTCAGCAGTGTTTTAAATTGCTCTACTGTATTTGCCTGGCTGAATTCCTATCGGCAGGCTATTCCAGATTTTAGGTGCATAGCAGCAGAAGGCCGCCTCACCACTTCTTTTAAGTTTAGCTTTTGGAATTATAAGGAGACACTCATTTGAAGATCTAAGGTTACGATTTGGAATATAACGTGTCAGGCATTCCGATATATAAGATGGAGCGAGATTATTTAAGGCTTTATAAACCATAAGCAGTATACTAATAAAGTATCCATTATTCGAGTATGTAAATCGGGTTATATATATACATATATATATATATATACCCGCGTATCGCAGCGGAGAAGTAGTGTGTTAAAAAAGCTATGAAAAAGAAAAGGGAACATTTAAAAAATAACGTAACATGACTGTCAATATACAGTATTTGTTTTGTGAGTGTTACTGAGTGTTGCTGTCATCAAGGATTTGATTATCATTATTTCTTTCAAACAGGTTCGTATTTGTAGGATGTGTTGTATTCAAGTTACATTCCGTGTTTGTCAATCGTTGTAAAGATGACAGGTTTCATTCATCGATTCGTTTCTTACTGCATCAATAAACAGCTCGCCTTCTTCTTTATCTGAGACCTGACACACTGCATGCACGGTTTTTTTACACTGTCTTCCTTTAGCGGGACATTGACTTTTTCCAACGTGTGCTTTGTTTTGGATTTATGAATATGCTTGTATGTATCAAACGCTTCATATTTTTGCTGCCTTTTCAATTGTGTAATTCGGTTTTGTTCAGCTCTTTGGAACTGTTGCTTTTTATCTGTGCACTGCGCCAGTTCACGTGAGCCGCTCGGTGTACATGCATCGAAGTTTCCCAGCTGTGCTGGTGCCATCTCGTGCTATGTCCATGGCTGTATTTAATGTTACCTTAGTCCTGGCACTTAAAACTTTCTCTCGCAGTTTCGCTGAGTTTTTACCAAACACCACCCTGACCATCTCATCTTCCTCTGCATAAGCACAGTCCTTAACCCGTGAATATTTAGTGGGAGTTTGCTATTGGATTGCCGCTGACGGACGGCCTTATATGGGCAGGCACTAAATTACAAACGCCAGCGGCAGCCTGTCTATGAACTTAATTTAAAGTGTAGGTTTACATCGTGCTTTGTTTCCGAAGTAGCAGAAGTCATGAATATGGTTGTATATGTCACTCGCCGCTTCTTATTGTTTCGCTGCCTTCTCAATTATATAATGCATGTTTTCTTCAGCGCTTTTTTTAGGTCTTCCTGGTTTTCTATGTACTGCGTGATTACGTGGGAGGCGTGATGATGTCACACGAAACTCCGCCCCCACGGCGTTGAAGCTCATCTCCATTACAGTAAATGGAGAAAACTGCTTCCAGTTATGACCATTACGCGTAGAATTTCGATATAAAACCTGCCCAACTTTTGTAAGGAAGCTGTAAGGAATGAACCTGCCAAATTTCAGCCTTCCACCCACACGGGAAGTTGGAGAATTAGTGATGAGTGAGAGTGAGTGAGTGAGTGAGTGAGGGCTTTGCCTTTTATTAGTATAGATATCATTATTTGGAACGCTTGCATTCATGTGTGTTTCATGTCTACAATATCCTATGCAAACACATCGTTAAAAAAGTGTTTTTCATATTTTGGTAATAATTGACAAAATGTAGACATGAAGTGTATAATGTGTGAAGCCTGAATTCCAAACATCAAAGAAACACTTTCACAAAAGGTACAAATATAACAGAACAAATACGCTTTTATTCAAAATTATAACTGCAGAAAAACAACCCGCGTTAGGGTGCGATATTGACACACATTTGCTACGAGCGCTTCAGTTTCTATAAAACTACATTCTTGATCCGATGTAGAATCGTCGTCATGATGTGCACATAGGAATGTTATTAACCTTTATTTATTTACTTACTTCCTACAGCGTAAAGTCACGAGTGCAGAGCTTCCCATGTACATTTACAAAGTACGGCGATGGCAAAAGTGCATTCTTGCTCCGATGTAGAACCATCGTCATGACTTGAGTTTACCTCTGATATTGCGCGTCTATGTGAAACAGCAGTGTCAGTGCGTGGGGGGGCATTACATGGTGGTGGTCATAGGATCATGAAGGCGGCTGAGAAAATAAAACTGAATTTAAAAAAAAAAAAAAAAACAAAGCTAACCTTTACAACTATCATAAATTACACCGGCTGTTACAGACTGAAATCAAATGTATGTTTCTATTCTAAAATAGTAAGAATACGTGCAGCTCACTTCTCAAAACAGACTCGTCGGGGATCAAACCGGTTAAGTTTAGATTACTAGTCAAAAGCTGATACCATTGTGCCACTGAAGCGCTCGTAGCAAATGTGTGTCAATATCGCACCCTAACGCACGTTGTTTTTCTGCAGTTATATTTTTAAATAAAAGCGTATTTGTTCTGTTATATTTGTACCTTTTTGTGAAAGTGTTTCTTTGATGTTTGGAATTCAGGCTTCACACATTATACACTTCATGTCTACATTTTGGCAATTATTACCAAAACATGAAAAACGTTTCTGTTTTAACAATGTGTTTGCATAGATCGTTGTAGACACGGAACACACATGAAATGCAAGTGTTCCAAATAACGATATAGTGTTTATAAAAGGTGTCCTTTTGCTTGACTTCTCACTCTATACAACTCTAAGCAACTGACACGCAGGTAAACAAACTTGAGCTGAGACAACTTTTCGGGGTGGGGGGATGTGATAGCAGGCTGCTTGCCGTTTGCTACTTATCCACATATTTAGAGGACAAAAGACGCTGACAGAGAGGTGCGAAACGTTTTAAGGTTGGACAGATCTACAAGTTTTTTTGTAGGCTCTGGTAATTCTAGTGTTAAATATGTACTACGAAGATGTTTCAATGTTCCTTAAAAGTTCTGAAGAATCGGCATTCTAAGGTTACAGATGGCTTAATGTCTATTACAGAGTTATTGGGTATTTGCAGAAAGAAAAGTAAGGGGTCAGTAAGCTTGAAAGAAACAATACTGCTACAATAAAGTATTTCATCAAAGGTTGCGCATGGCGCAGCAAGCATCTTGCGTGAAACATGAATAATCACTGCACCACTGTGTTCCCATGTTTAATAACATGCTTTAACTCCTATCATCATGAAAATAATATCAAATATATATCTCAGTATTTTAATTATTCAGAGAGCTGTAATATCATGAATGTAATGGATTCTGTGTCTTGTCGGTGGAAGAGCAAGCCTTGAAGCACGTAGTGATTCACAGACATCGAGCACATAGAAGATCAAATACAAAACAAAGCATTTAACGTGCTACTTTAGTTACGATGGGATTTGAGAAACTAGTAAATAAAACGATTTTAAGATGAAGTTTATGATGTTCTACTTTAATGACAAAATAAACTATGTGATTAAAGTGGACATTTAGAGATTAAAGTTGACATTTTGAGCTTTTTTCTCACTGTGTCCCTATTTTTTTTTCCTCTGTACCCTAATAAGCTTTCATATGACACTCAGACGGTGGGCTACGGCTCGCCTTTTCACGGCAACTTTGATATGCGACAACTTTTTTTTTTTTTTCTTTATTTCGGGCACTTGTGCGACTTTGTGAACTTGAGCTTTTGAGTTTCTCCGACACTCTATGTGACTTGATCAACTTCCTTTTGTTTTTTATACCATTGTTTAAACCAATAAATAGTAAGTTTTTCCTTGCCTCCACTTGGTATTCACTGAAATTCTTCTATTCAACCCCCGTGCTTTTGCCATTGCCTTTTCACAGAACACTGAGCTTAAGGGCTATTTATATTGATTTGCATATTCAAAAAATCATAATTCTGGGAGAAGTTGGGGCGGAACAGCAGGCACATGCACGTGCGTTGCTTTTCACGCTGACAAGGATTTATGTAGTGGAAGAACGTGGAAGTTGGCGAACGCACAGATTTATGCATTTGGATTTTTTTGTGCGTAAGCACATTTCCGCTTTTGTCCGCACACCATGTTATAATGTGAATTCTACGCACGGCGTTATGCATGAAGCCCCTGGTGATTTATTTGATTTCGGCCTTTTTAATCTAAATAGCACTTCTCCCGCTACACAAATCACTCAGTTCTATCCTAGTAGTCCCTGTTATTGTAGGAAGGTTATCCACTTCCTCATGAATGAAGGCCACAGAAAAATGCAATTTTAGAGCATTTTCTATTTTAATATCTGTATTTTTTAATTCTCCTGTACTGTTCCTGATGCACTTTACCTCCTTCTTGACTGTTATTTTACCATTAAAGCAGCGGAAAAATCTCTCTGGGTCATCATTCATCTTTTCTGCAATATTCCGGTCTAACTGTCTTCTAGCTTCCCTAAATTCCTTCTTTATGGTTGCTCTCATACTATCATACGCTCTGTGATTCACATTGGAGTAATTAGTCATATATTCATCCCACTTTACACCACCTGTGTCATCAGTTTTGAGGAAAAAATTAAGGAGTTTCATGTCTCGTACATGTGGACTGAACCCTAACAGCCAGACAGCACCTCCATGCCCCCAGTATGCCAGGTGAATGCTAGTCAGGCCTTTTGTGGCACATTATATTGCTTGTGAGTAGTTTCAGGAGGCAGAAGCAGTACATAAAAGGTATTGTAGTATGCTGACTCATGATCACACTTTCAAGGCCGGAGTTCACATCTCAGGAAGGAAGAAAGGTCGATCCTTTCCGGTCACCCTAAGAAAACCACTCCAGTATTCATTCATTACACCATCAGTTCAGTCTGTGTTCCTTTATATAGTGTAAGGTGTTATACAGTTGGAGTAGAAGCACTTGGTCACACAGTTAACTAGCAGTAAAGATCAAACCTGTGCCCAGATGTTCACAGAGGATCCTGAGAGCCGTTATGGCAGTTAGTAAGCTTTGCTTCTTTCAAATTTTTAACAGCAGTGTGTGCTGGCGCCAAGTGAAAGACACCTGTTCATTTCCTTGTTTGCAACTCTCAAAAGCTCTCCTGCCATGAACACTACTGTTTTTCTTTAAAACTAACATGTCTGCAAACTAATCAGTTTCTTCTTTTTATTGAACAGAAGCTGTCACTAGATATTGGCCTCCTAACAAGAGAATGAGTGCCTCGAAGAGTCCTGCAGAATCACAGCTAATAGCTGCAAGAGTCAAGTAACAAAGTTTACATTTAAATTGGCCACAGATATGGAAACTCGAAGAACAATCTCTTTTTTGTTGTTAAATGTGCACTGTAACCATATAGGATCCCCTGAGGCTGCTGCCTTGAGTGACTATAAGATGTACAGTACTGGGAAACTCTCCTCCTGAACTGAAAATTAGCAGAGACAAGAAAGATCGAGAGTGAATGAGTGATGGCAGCTTGATTGCCATGTTCTGTATTATGCTGCCTTTAGCAACCTCTTTCGTGATAACATTATTGCTCAAGACATGCACTGTATTGTGAGCACTGTGAGCAAGGGGTTGTCAGTCTGCTAAGCGCTCATTCATTCCCCGCACAAAGGATGCTTTCTTAATGCACCTATTGCCTCTTCTTTCGTCAAAGAGAAAACCCTTATTTCAGGATGTCGTCATGCATTTAGAGAAGATGATTTATTTTAATTAGTATTTTACTACAATGTTATTAAAGCAAAGGTGAAGTTATTTATTGTTAATATTTCATTAATAGTACAGTAAATAGTTACTTGTGTAATTGAGTAGTTGGACTTGTTCACATGGTTTGTCTTGGAAATATTCAAAATACTATGCCCCATTTTTTTTTTTTTTTACTTTCTGTTCAGTAAAATTCTTAATAAAATATTTTGCTCTAGTGAAACAGTCCCAGAGTTATGATTTACATGTTCCATCATTCCCAAAACAAATTTCCTATCATGTTCATTATGTGGAATCATACAATTTAGCTATTTTCATTCCAATTTCTAGCCTGTTACACATACCTATCTGCTGTTTTGGAGTATTTTGGCTAATATGGGCTTGCACTGGTACCACCTCCACCATGGTGTCATTGTTGCAAGTGCACTTTAATTGAGAGCTGCAATTCAGGAGAGCCAAATCAGTCTGTCATCTCCACTGATCGCTGCCAGTGGTAATGCACAGCACTCTGACCATTGTGTGTGGTGTTACAATGCTGTATACAAATACGTTTACACTGCTCATACACACAACAGTTCTGAAGAATAAAATCAAACAAATACCTCCTTCAAAGTCACTCATGTAATACGGAAGTTTTACTTTTGTACTGTGTACTTTATGCACTTGCTTGGGGTGTATTGCTATGTATGTTACAATGCTATCAACAACCACGTTAACAATACTTGACTTTAATTACTCTTTTTGATGTCTTCATGTTTTTTGTTATTGATTTACTGACTAATGTCTCTGTGTCTTCCATGAGAAATCAGACTTCCAATGTGACTCGGAGTCCGGCCACGTGCAAAAGTTCGCTGATGACACTGCTATTGTGGGCTGCATCAGGAGTGGGCAGGAGGAGGAGTACAGAAAGTTAATCAAAGACTTTGTTAAATGGTGCGACTCAAACCACTTACACCTTAACACCAGCAAGACCAAGGAGCTGGTGGTGGATTTTAGGAGGCCCAGGCCTCAGACCTACTGAGGCTTTGGCTGTCTTGCAGTAATCACTTGAACTGTCATTTTATTTTTTTTTTTTGACATTGACATTATGTCCTGGTTTGCCCCAGTGCTTTTGTCACCACATTTCCAATCTCTCGGTTTTGACCTTTACCAGGCAATGACTATGATTCCAGTTCTCATTATTATCCTCTGGTTTTTTCATAAGACTTTCTCTTACAACAGGTTGCATCAGTGTGGCTTGATATAGCTGCCTTTTTCTTATTTATGTACCAACAGTGCCAACTGAGACAACCAAATGCTTCCAAGTTGTCTTTTTATAATACAGTATATGCATTTTTTGGTATTTTATCTCTAACTTATTTGGAATTCACTTTAGTCCTCACTTTCACAGTCTCCTTCAGATTCACAGTCTAAATAATGACATTGTAGATGTGGGGTTTTTATCCAGGAAATATGACAAGTATTTTAATGATTCAATTGATTCCTACCTCTGTAAATTTAGAACATCTACAACATAGCGACTGAATACCTATAGAAAGAGCATACATTATTTTTAGTTCTTACTTTTTTTTTCTTACATAAAGCAGTGTTACATTTACAAAAACAGCATCAGTGTGGAATTTGTGATTTTGGGTTTCTTCTAGCCTGACCTTAATTATCAGAAACACACTGGGATTATGGGCAACACATTGTTTTTGTAGGTAGAACCCCAATTTATCATTCTTTGGGGATAAAGGAGGACCATTTCATTCTGAGTTAACATTCAGTTCTCCTTCATAATGTTTCTGTAATATTTTATTTGACTACATTTAAGCAGAGTGGTCTCCACTCCACTCCACTCTGAACATTTATGAAGAAAAGTACACATTACTTTAAGAGCAAATTATGTTAGATACAGTGGCTTCCAGGGAGTTGCACCTTTGTGTTAATTTTTTAGAAATTAGTTTGATGAAGCACTTCGAATTATTGGCTTTCTATGAGTGTCGTTGGGCCTTCTGATATCTGTATACCTTACATATGTTCAGAGTTCCTCATTTCCTGGTAGAGATGACAATTCCTATTCTTGCTGTAGAACTGTTTAATGGCTCAGAAGGCTCCTCCAAAGTCCATTGTTTGCTACACAAGCAAAGTGTGAAATCCACAGTATTGCCTAGTGTGCTTTATCCTACCAAGGTGAAAGTGTAGATTTAATCTTGGAAAAGATATAAAGGCTGATCTGGCCAGGGAGCAATCTTTAAAATCTTCTGTGATCCTGACCTGTAGCACAAGTCTTTCTACTTTCAAAAATTCAACAACACCCTGCATCCACTACAGGGTGTCATCTACACTCAATTAGGTTTATATTCTCTAGACCAGTGGTGGCGAACCTATGGCACGCGTGCCAAAGGGGGCACTCAGAGCCCTCTCAGTGGGCACGCGCGCCGTCGCCCGAGCACAGAGTTCGTTACTATAAAGCCAGAGGAATGCGGGCCGGGCTGCTCCCTCACCGCTCCCCTCTTCACGCCGGAGGACTTTTCACATCACCCGCCTCTGCCCAGCAGCCCAATGGGAGCGCTTCCTTCCTCTCCTGTCTGGGATAAGGCGGGCGGCACACATGCTGCTTGAGGGTGCGGCACGGACTGCAGCCTTTTGAGTCTGTGATTCCCGTGGTAGGGTTGGAGGGGATGTGGTATAGCGGGTCCACAGCTCAAAATTGAAAAGGCCAGTTTTAACAGATAATTGCCGCACTCGCGGCTTAAAGGGGGTTATGGTAGAGTGGCGGAGCGGTTTCCGGAGCTTTGTGATGCGGGCAGTCCTCGCTTAAGCACACAGGTGAGGAGTCGTCTGCATCTGTAATTATTGCCGGGAGTTGTTAATCGCCACACCTGATCCACGACCCGTAATATATAATGGAAGCTTTGGGGGTGGAGCTTAATAGGGAAGACCTGCGTGAAACACTTGAGAGGATCAAAGGGATGACAAAGGACAGCACAGTTAGTTATGAAAATGAAATCCTTAAAGTGTGAAATTCTCTGCCAAATAATCTTAAGTCAATGAAGGCACTTGAGATTGCTTTCCTTACTTTGTTTGGAACATCTTATGCTTGTGCGCAGCTGTTTTCAGCTTTGAATTAAATCAGATCTGACACCAGAAACAGACTAACAGATGACCTGAGTGCTGCATGTGTTGCTCTCAAACTTACAAAGTATGAGCTAAGGTTAGACAAATTATCAGCATGCATACAACAGCAAAAAGCACATTAATTGTTCAAAAGCATACCGAATGCAAACTTTTACCTTTCAACAAAAAGTTGTTTGTATCATTGAAAGCTCTGTTATTATGTTTTTCTTTTAAGACAAAAGACATTAATGTATGAGTAGCTTTTCTAAACTAAAAGCTCAGTAGATAGACAGACAGAGCATCAGTATTGGCAGTTCAGTCCAATTTATCATCCAGCTGCACTCCCAGGTATTTATAGGTCTGTACCCTCTGCACACACTCGCCTCTGATGATCACGGGGTCCATGAGGGGCCTGGGCCTCCTAAAATCCACCACCAGCTCCTTGGTTATGCTGGTGTTCAGTTTTAGGTGGTATTCAGGTTAAATTGCCATGTTGGCACTTTGCGATAAATAAGTGGGTTTTGGATTGCAGTTTGGGCACTTGGTTTCTAAATGGTTCGCCATCACTGCTCTAGACCATAGTTTCTTAAACTATGCATTGTGTGTTATCTGAATCTGGGTCACTCAGAGTCGAGATAGCACTTAATGGGAAAGGGTTGTGTACATTTTATAAAGTGTCTGGCCATTGGTTTGCCATGGGCATTTAAAGAAAAGGGCAGCGTTTCTTTGTGACCTGTGAGATGATGCTTGGTGGCAATTTTCCAGGGTGCACCCCCTAACCCCCCAAGGGATGGTGGTTGATGGAGAATCTCTAAGGAGTGCACCCATGAGATGAGGGCTGGCGGTGATTCTAGGTCCCAAAGACACAAAGGAGATTAGATTGGGTTACGAGGAAAGAAAAGTCCAAGAACCACTTATCTAAATGTTCCCAACAGGGCTTTTTTATGTCTTCTCTACCACACTCCACAACACTCTTCTTCTCAGATAAGAAATGCGTTTCTTTTAATATCACGAGATGGGGAAATAAAACTTGAATGAAAAAATTTTCAAAATTCTGTGAAAACCCAAATGAAACTTAAAACTAATTTTTGTTCTATCAGAAATAAATTCATAGGCCAAAATTTTGTAACTAGAACATTAAGCTACAATTCCCTTATGCTATCCAAAGCTTGTATTCCAAAATCTATTGCAGTAAACCTTCCCCTTTTCTTGAAATTCAAATCAAAGACACCCAAAATTTTGTTTTGAATCCTCAATCTTGGACAACCCTGTACTTCCAGATGCTAACCTTCACTGACCTGACGGTTTCTTATGTTGCAAGAAAGGCAAAATAGTATGGCGCAAACAACAAAAATACCACGTTAAAAAAATTAACACTTTCAATATTCAACTGAAAGAAAAAAGAAATACATCATTAATTTAGCATGTTCCTCAAACCTACAGAAAAACCAGAATGATGCACAGTTAAATATGAAATAAAAACCTTGTCAAAATCATAATAGCTCTCGTCTCCTCAGAATTTTCAGCGATAGTTCACCTGGGGCCTCATGTACAGTATAAATGGTGCGTACGCACAGAAATGTTGCGTAAGAACTTTTCCACGTTCAAATCGTGATGTATAAAACCTACACTTGGCGTAAAGCCACGCACTTTTCCACGGTACCTCATACCTTGTCGTACGCAAGTTCTCCACTCGGTATTGCAGACAGGCGGCACCCAGCGTCAAAGCAGTGCTACTGTTCCTGTGTGGTTACTCCTTATTTTCCTGACGCGGCTTTATAAATACACCGAAACTAACCGCATATTGTTTATTAGTGCAATGCATCTGATTGTAATTAACTTGTAACAATATAATGGTCCAGGGAACAGCCATAGTATTCCAAATACCATAACTGCTTTAGCGTTGTTACTCTTACTTCTCCTTCTTCTTTCAGCTCCTCCCGTTAGGAGTTGCCACAGCGGATCATCTTTTTCCATATTACTCTCACTGCACGACTCGGAGTATTTATATCACTGTATCTGAGTGTGAATCACAGCAGCAGCTGATCGGAAAGAGAATCATCGGTATACAGCTTCAAGGACACGCTGTCTCAGCCACTGCAAAACGTTTTAAAGCCTTTCCTGTACGGATCTTGCGGTTTAGAAACAGTTTCATCCCAAGAACTTTAAATGCAGTCAATCAATTGCACCTTGTAGAACTGTTAGTACTTATAAGTACAATCACCTCACTGTAAACTTGCACTACAGTTATAATATCGCACAACCTGAGCCACTTTATAAGGCGCATATTTACATATGATGACGATATCATTTTTAAGGTGAAATACAGCAAAATTTGTTTATTAAATTATACAGATAAAACTTTAACTTCATTTAAATAATCTATATTCTTCACTGGGAGTGTCATGAAGGATAGAATAATTAAACATGTACTACAAAAATATTTCAATTTAAGTTTATTTATGTTCTTTAAACGTTTTGAAGAATCGGCGCTAAGCTTACAGATGGCTTAACTTCTATTACAGAGCTGATTGTGTAGCAATCGGTTACTTGGGGAAAGAAAAGCACTGACTGTAGTGACGGCTACGCCAATATATATTACATATAACACAGAAAGAGAAAATAACAACACAGCTAAAAACGCAGCGACAAATTTCGGCAAAAGATAAAGGCTTGTGTCATGAGCACGAGGCGGCCATGCAGTGTCTGCAACGGACGTGGCCATCCACTGTGCATAAGCTACCTTACTGACGGGCGGGCGAAGGAGCCACCACAAGCCTAGAGCCGCCCCTCAGTACTGCTGCAATAAATTATTTCATCGAAGTGAAACACATGTTTAATAACGTGCTTTAACTCCTATCATCATGAAAATGATATCACGTATACATCTCAGTATTTTAGTTATTCAGAGAGCTGTAATATCATGAATGTAATGGACTCTGTGTCCAGTTGGAGGAAGAGAGCCAGTTTAAGAAGCAAGTAGTGATTCACACACATAGAGCACATACGAGTAGAAGATCAAATACAAAACAAAGCATTTAACGTGCTACTTTAATTACGATGTAATTTGAGAAACTGGTTAATTAAACAATTTTAAGATGAAGTTTATGATGTTCTACTTTAATGACAAAATAAAATACGTGATTAAAGTGGAAATGTCGAGATTGAAGTTGACATTTCGTGCTTTTTTTTCCCCACCGTGTGCCTTTTTTCTCTGTACCCTAATAAGCTTTCATATGACACTCAGACGGTGGGCTACAACTTGGCTTTTCACGGCGACTTTGATATGTGACTTCTTTTTTATTTCTGGCACTGTGCGATTTTGTGAATGTGAGCTTTCAAGTTTCTCCAACACGCTACGTCACTCGATCAACTTCCTTTTGTTGATTATACCACGGCTTATTTGAACAAGTATGTTTTTCCTTTGCCTCCACTATTCGCTGAAATTCTTATATTTTCTCATTGTCTTTTCACAGAAGGCTGCGCTTAAGGGCGATTTATATTGATTTTCATATTCAAAGAGGCGTAATTCTGGGAGGAGTTGGGGCGTTACATTATGCGCGTGCACGAGTGTTAGTCTTCATGCTGATCGGGAAGAACGTGGAAGTTGGAGTACGCACAGTTTCCTGCATCTTGATTTTTCTGTGCGTAAGCATATTTCAGCTTTTGTGCTTACGCTATGTTATAGTGCGAGTTCTACGCACGGCGTTATACATGAGGCCCCTGGACTGCATTATTGTTTATGGCATATCCTAGCATGTGCGCAATGCAGTGTCGTCCAAAACCTTGGGTACAAGACCGCTATACTGGCTGTGTTGGATGAAATACTTACAGAATGTATCGGCTGCTTTGGTATTGCAATTCAACATTAGCATTTCACCTGGCTCAGAAAATGTATGAAAAAATAAAACTCTAAAAACACACATTTAGAATTCATTCAATATATGTTTTATAAGAAACACTTCAATCCATTATGAAAAGAATGACAGCAAATGATGAATTTACCTATCAGTTCAAACTCTCCATGGTTCTGAGGTGCACAGAAGTACCCAAGTACCTCATACACCTAAATGCTCCCATAGAGAATGCAGACTTTGCCCATGGCTGCTACACTTGTCTGCAACTGGCTAATTGGAAACTAATGTAAAGCGACAGTCACCAGGTGACCGAAACAATCTCGGTGTGTCTGTAAAGGCAAGTGAAGTCAATGCGGATGATCACAAGGTTGGGATGGTTCCTCAAAGAGCAGCACCACTCTGCGAATGGAGTCAAAAGCAAATAGTGTATAGTGTCAAGGATAAGCAGCTGCTACTTGTAGCTGACATTCAGATACCTGTAAATTGTCATCAAATATTGCTGTTGAGCAGCCATTGTCATAAAACTCTGGGTCCTTCTGCCTATGGTTGTGCCCCCACATCATGAGGCAAAATCCATTAAACATACCTCTTCAGGTAGACATTGCTATATATTTTGCTATATATATAGTGACTGCTGGGTGTCCAAGCCAATACTCTTTGTTTATTGTCAGGAAGGTTAGTGAAGTCATGGAAGAAAAACAAAAGTGAGTAATGCTTGTGCTTTGGCTACCCTGTTTGCCTGTGGCACACACTGATCCTGTCTGTTGCCATTGTGAGGTATCTTCTGGGCTCTAATCTCTGCAGACTGGAAGAGATGTAGTTTCAGGCAAGCTGGACCTGAGCAAATTATTTTGGGTCGTCCCAACTGCACAGTGTTGCTGTTACACCCAGGCTTTTTTCCTTGGCTTGTATTTACTTTCTGTTTCTGTTGTTTTTGTTATTATCAACAGTTGTTCATGATTTATATAAATTGTGTTAAGCTTGTCTGTAATTTATTAATTGTGTACTGTAACATTACATGTGCCTCATTCCACCCCTTCACTTTTGCTGGGATTTCCTCTGGCTATTTATTGAGCCACTGGGAAAAATCTCAGCAGAGGGTCATTGAAGTTTATAGTGAGTCTTTTTTTGTGTGGATGTACTGCTTTTTGGGAGGTTTTTGGTTAATAAGTTGTGTATTGGGAAATGTTTGCTTTGGATGGCCTTTTTGACATGTCCTTTGCTCATTTGAAGATTTTGTTATTTTTCTATTTTCTATTTCTGTATCTCAGAGATTGACAGTCCTCTCCCTTGTAAGACATTTTTAAAAAGTGTTGGACCGTTCTTAATATTTTTGAATTTTAAAAGCAAATTTCCAATTTATGGGTTGTGTAAAGGTAAAGGGTCGAGCACCCACTATTCTCTTTTAATGTACAGTGGAAAATAGGGCATTGCTTTGCAACGTAAGTTTACATCTTTAACAGATGTGGACCGTTTGTGTCTTCAAAGATAGTGTCCTCTGGTAGGCTGAAGCTTTAAATAGAGGAGCAGAACTGAAAGGTCTGATTGATCGTGGCTCCTGATGGAAGTGACATCAGTGGTTCTCCGGATGGTCCTCCTTTACTCTGGGGCAAACAGAAATCAGGTGAGTGGCATCATCTTCAAATTCTTCCCCGTAATATTCCAGCAACAAGCCCCCCGTTTAGATGCCTGCTAATCTCATGTGCTCCACATCCTGGTGTAGGCCAAAGACGGCAGGTAGAAGTTTGAGGACTTGAGGTAAACCTCTTTTGGGCAGGTCAGTGAAGGCTCTGACCTGCTTTTGTGGTTCTTTTGAAGGCCTCAACCCACTTTTTCCATGTTTGGGACTCCAGATCAAAACAAAGAGGAAAGGGGAAAACTGTTCCTCTGAAGATTACTGCTTTAGTGACACTTGAGGGAGAAATTAGGAGTGTAACCTAATGGTTGAGAATCAAGGTGCTGTGATAAACATTCTGATGATCATACCAACATGGAATATAAGAGGAATCACTAACACAGGAAAAAAAGCAAATGATCTGTGAAGAGATGGGCTGACTGAACATATACAATATACTAGGACTCCAAAAACCATGTGCCTGACAAAAAATAATACAAGTTCTTCCCAACCAAAAGGAGTGGAAATACATATTAAATCATCACATCAAAATCAGACAATAAGAGACAAAAAGGTGTGCCTGTCTTGGTGAATGCACAATATGAGCCATATGGACAGAGGACAGTGACAAGTGTGGCAATTAGAATGACCCTACAGTTCGAGCAGAAACCATTGGTGATGATACAGGTATATGTCCCTGATAAATCTGCAAGAAAAGGAGGAAGTCCTGGCAACTTACGATGTTATTAAAGAAGCTCTAAAGCAGGGTGTCCAACTCCTGGAGGGCTGCAATGGGTGCAAGTTTTCATTCTAACCATCTTCTTAATTAGTGAGCTGTTTTTGTTGCTGATTAACTTGTTTTGCCTTCATTTTAATTGACGTGACTCAGACCCCATAGTTGTTTCTTTTTCCTTAATTAGCAGCCAAACAATAATGAGACACAAAAAAAGCCACCACATGACCAGCTAACCTGAAAATAAAGAAAGGTAAAGGTCTCATTGTGTTGGTCTGCTCAGGTCACCAAAACATCTTGACGGTGGTCTTAGAAAAAACAGAAAATCGACAGTCTGCTGTAGCAGAATGAGAGTAGCAACAAGTCATGATATTCAGTAACGGTTTTAATAAACAGCAAGAATTGGCTTCTCATTAAGAAACTGGTTGGAGTGAAATTGGCTGGAGGTTGACGTTCCAATTTAGCTGGTCATCTGTTGTCTCGTTTCACATCTCATTTTTGTTTGGATGTCATTTAATGAAGAAACAAATCAATTTAGATGACTGAGTCCTTAACAGGGCTAATGAAGGGAAAAGGAGTTCATTAGCAGTGATTAGGAAAAAGGTTAGAATCTGAAAACCTGCAGCCACTGTGGCCCACCAGGACTGGAGTTGGACACCCCTGCTATAAAAGATCTCAACGATGGAAGGGACAAGTAATCATAGTGGGGGATTTCAGTGCTCGAATTGGAATGAAGAAAAGTAGAAGGGGTCTGTGACAAATTGAATAGGAATGGGAGAACCCTCATTGATTTTTGTAAAGAAAAAGGACTTCTGCTGAAAAACACCTACAAGAGCATCAGAAAGGAAAAGAATTGTAGTTGGAAAGGGAACATGAAAATGGCAAGAGCCTACTGGCCTACATTGCTATAAACATAAAATATGGCAGCACTATCTCCAGGTGCAGAGAAATACGCAAGGTCGATAAACTTTCAGACCATATCCCAGTAGTATCCATAATAAAATACAGAAGAAAGCCCTAAAAACTCAGAGACAACAGAGAATGGCTAAGAAAATTCAACAAAGTCATCAGTCACTAAGAGCCAGCTGTGTGCAAAACATGGAAAGATATTGTGACAGAACTTAAATATGTGGCAGATACTGTTATCCGGAAACCAAAGCAGAGACTGAGAAACAACTGGAGTACTGATGAAATACAAGATCTGATGAGCAAAACAAGAAGGGAAAATAATCGAGCAAAAATTCAAGGTCTTTTGAGAGAGAAGTGCAGACAAGTGAAAGAGAGAGAAATAAATGACAAATGTGACAAAACCCAGAAGGGAGAAATTAAACAAGGAAAATGTACGTGGAAATAAGAAAACTGGCACCAAAACAACAACCCAATAAAGGGAAAGGGATCGAAAGAAAGGATGTAAAGTTACTAACAAGAGGATGAGGTACATTGCAGATGGAGGGAATATATGGAAGACCTAGAAAGAGTCTATTAGAGTCCTATGAGCTATGGGAAACAATACAACTACAGGTATTGATGAAATACCAATTGAATTTATCAAAGGAGCTGGAGACAAAATAGAAAAGGACTTAGCTGACCTCATAAAAGATATGTATCCAGGTGACTGAATGCAGGATGAATAGTTACATACTCTATTTGTCACAATCCCAAAGAAAAGTAAAACAAGGTAATATGATGCGCATCGAATAATCACATTGATACCCCAAGCAACGAAGGTCCTATCCAAAGTAATATATATTCACAAAATCAATCCGTTGCAGTATGGCTTTCGACCAAACGTGGGCACCATTGAGAGCATCACTGTACTCAAAACTCTTCTTGTAAACAGGATTAACAGATAACAAGAAACGTAGTTATACTTCATCGACTTTAAGGCATAAGATAGAATCGATCATGAGGGAAACACTTCTGAAAAGAGACGTTTGTGAGAAAGCGGATATATACAATAACCAGCAGGGCTTTAGGATGACAGACTTGCAGTAAAACAAGAACATATCGTAGAAATAAAGAGAGAGATGTGTATCCCCTCACCTTTGCTGTTTAACACATTTGCAGATGAGTCTTTCCAAGGTATTTGTGAAGATATTGGAGTCTCAGCATATGATGAGAAGAAGATTTAAAAAATAAGCTATGCAGATAATGCAGTACTGCTACTGGAAACTGAAGAAGATCTCAACAAATTACTAAAATAATTTATTTTATTTTTTTCTCCAGCCATCTGGAGTTTTTTTTTTTGTTTTTTCTGTCCTCCCTGGCCATTGGACCTTACTCTTATTCAATGTTAATTAATGTTGATTTATTTTGTTTTTCTTGTGTCTTTTATATTTCTATTCTTTATTATGTAAAGCACTTTGAGCTACTGTTTGTATGAAAATGTGCTATATAAATAAATGTTGTTGTTGTAAAAAAAAGTAGCTGAAAGAGGAGAAACATTCTCCATCCATATTAATATGCCAAAAATGAGAGCCATGGTAGTAACAAACAAAGGGCACAAAGAAATAAAGCTGACACTTTACAAAGAATTGAATGAGTAACTAACTTTCAATACCTTGGAATTTGGATAAATGAGAACCGAAAGAAGGATGTGGATATTCGAGCAGGAATAGCCAGAGCTAAGCTGAGTTTTTGGAGACAAAGGGACCTGATGGGAAGCAACCTACCTCTGAACACAAAGAAGAAACTGCTCCGTACACAAGTATGGTCCACTCTTTGTTAAGGCGCAGAAACCTTTGCTCTGATGTTAACACTTAGGAAGAAAATAACAGCTATGGTGCTAGAGAAGAATACTGAGAATTACCTGGATAAAGAAGACTATAAACGAAAAAGTGATGCGACAAAACCAATTCAGGTGGAGTCAATACTGATGTGAAAAGCAAATTTCTTCAGTCATTTGCTAGGGGCTCGGCTGGTGAAGAACTGTGCAAAATCATGGAAGAAAACTGGAAAGAGAAAGGAAAAGGAAGAAGACAAGGGGGTGGATGGATGATGTGGAAGAGGAAAAAAGCCTAACCATGGTCAATGCAAAATTCTCAGTTTGAAGACACCAAAGACTGTATGTGGTCATGGTCGTGCAGTGGCAGATGATCATACCATGTTACCAATATATCTGCAGGTGTTAAGTCCCATATGTTTAGTATCAAAGAAATATACAATAATTGTTCCACGTAATAACTACATAATGTCACGTACACTGTATGCCCTTGAAGCAGCAAAATGTATCGATTTAGCACTTGTCAAATATGACATTGCAGTCAAATTTAAACTTGTGCTGCTTTCAGAATGGTTAACCTCACACTGACTCGAAAGCAAATGAGTTATCCATCCATCTCCTTAATTTTATTTGGTTTTCCTTTTTTACTGGACATTAGGAGCTGAGGCCTATTCAGGTTCTAATGGGGCACAAGACTCCAGACAGAGTGTCAGTATGTCATGTTGCATGGCTCTCTTCATAAGAACTTAAGAACATAATAAAACTGACAAACGAGAGGAGGCCATTCAGTCCATCGAGCTTGTTTGTTTAGCTATTAGCTAAGCTGTCCCAATATCTCATCCAGATTGTTCTTAACAGTCGTCAAGGTTCCTTCTTCAACTACATGTCTCAGTAGTTTGTTCCAGATTCCCATAACTCTGCTTCCTTGATTCAGTCCTAAATGCACGTCCCCTTAATTTCCAGTGGTGTCCTTTATTCATTACAGCAGAGCAAAGTGAGAGAGCAAGAAAAACAAAATGTAAAGTGACAACATGTTAAAGTGAAGTTTTACTTTATTTTAATATAAATTCAAGACTCTTACATTTAGCTGTTCAACGTATTGGCTGAATTTTCCCTTTCATATCACATTCAATTCTATCCATGTCTCCTGGTGATGGTCACAGAGGTATCAGGAAGAGAAGGTCAAACCAGACTTCCCTATCTGCAGCTACAGTCTCCTCCTCTGGAACAATTCCCAGTCACTCCCATGCCAGCCAGAAGAGATAACCCAATAACCTGTGCCAGGCACTCTTAGGAGCAAATCTTATTTGAACAGAGTGCTTGCTAAGTAGAGTACATAACTGGCACAAACGTGCTAGAACGATTGACTTCTTGGACTCCAGGTCTTGCAGGCTGTCTCCTCAATTACACACCTCCCCATAGTGAGCTACATTCATCATGTGTTCCTCGGTCCTCCTCCAGAGGCCCAACTCCTTATTGCCAGTGGAGTGACAGCACCATGGTGTATTAGGACATTAGAACAATTTTGAAGAGAACAGTCCAACAAGTTTCTCAATCCTGTTCAACTGATTTCTCCGGAACAAGTCGGACTATAAAGGTACCCATAGGACTGATGTCTATCTCCTTTTGTCCCAAACAAAGCCAAAACATGTGACCTCAAACCATTCCCATCCAATGGTGTCTCCATACCATGTTTTCTACTATCTTGACCAGGCTATGTGGGGCTAAAATGGGAAAAGTTAATCTGGCATAACTCTGTACCCCGAATTCAGTGACCCCAGATTCGCTTCCAGTGTCTCTGTTTGAGGATGTGGACCCAAGAAGGGAGCGGCCTCAGTAAATTTCTAACTATGGCATTGGGTCACTTGGGGTGCCAAGCACTGATCAGCAGACAGTACATCTGAGAGGCTACACGACAATATCTCCTAGTGAACTAGTTTGTGCAAGAACCATCATGGCTGTTTGCTGATGTATAGTGTCTGGTGATGCCACCACTGTGTGTTTCAAATCCTAGTCCAGGCTGTTTTGATGTGCAGTTCCTAGCTGCCCACCTCCAGACTTCCTCATTGTGTTTACTAAACTTTTGAAGACTCTCTTGTTTGGTGAATTCCTGCCTAAGTATACGTAGGACGTGTTACTCTCTTATATTTTGTTCTAAGCTGTTCACTTGTGATGATCAATTTTGTCAACTTATTCTGTAACCCTTGCTCCCATACGGTCCCTCAGACTGGTGTTTACTCGATTATGATCACCTCTTTTGTAAGTCACTTTGGATAAAATCATCTGCTAAGCAAATAAATGTATATGTGTTCATTTTGGATTTTGTTTTATTGGATTGTCCTCACTGCGGTGGGCTGGCGCCCTGCCCGAGGTTTGTTTCCTGCCTTGCACCCTATGTTGGCTGGGATTGGCTCCAGCAGACCCCCATGACCCTGTAGTTAGGATATAGCGGGTTGGATAATGGATGGATGGATTGTTCTCAGTTTGAGTACTGAGATCCATGGCCCAGAGTAACCTTCTTAAGAGCAAAACAGTCCCCTCTGCTATGTTAAGGTCCCAATCATTCCAATGATTTTTATGGCATTAGTAAAGGGAGACGTAATAAAAGTTTTACTACTTATAAATTGTTAGTAGTCAGTTTATTAGTCAGAGTAATTATCTGTTTTAGGCCTGCAGTCACAAGTGAGCCCGGCTAATTTAAAGTGATTTATGCCAATGTGAATTATACGGTGACTTGTCCCAGCCTGTTAGCTCCACACTGTACAACGTGGAGTGGCAGTAGTGGGATTCAGGTGTGTCTACAGAAGTGACACTTAAAAAAAATTACATCATTAATTTTCCCCCAATTTTGACATTTGAATCACAATAACAACAAAGCACTTTTCAGATTGCAATTATCATTCGCCGAGGTGCAGAGCCGGCTTTGAAGTCCCTTCTTTGCCAGAGGTGATTAACTCGGCTCTTTTAGGGGACTTTTTGAGTGTAGGCCGATTAAAAGCACATTGCGTTAGTCAGATGCGGTTTTGATCTCATATTTGCTGCTGTTAACATTACAATTATTAATTAAATACTTGAACCTATCAACCTGTGTTAATCTGCTAAAACATCACACAATATGGGTTTTGTTTTTTGTTTTTTTTTTTTTTAATAGAATGGATGAGGATTACTTTGAAACATTGGTGGTGTGAACCTTAGGAGCCCTTTTAGAGCAGACAGGCCGTCATCATCTCAAGCTCAGGTCCCAAGCAGGCTGCTAGCTGACGTCGTCCGACTCCGCCGCTTATGATTACTCAAGTCTTGTCTTAACCTGCCAATCTGTGACTTGCTGTTTCTGAGGTTAAAAAAGTAAAAATCCAAGGGCTGGGGTGGCATTTCTCTGTGTAGGTGGTCTGTGTGGTAAAGAGAAGCCAGCTTTTAAGTAGGTCAGGGTGCACCGCCACTTTTTATCTGTCCTCAAAAACCAAATCTATTACGTGCGTCACGCATTCTGGCATAGGGACAAGAGTGCACCATGCTGGCCTCCTCTTTGGGTAATCATTTACTTTGCTGTAAGGTGCATGATAATCATTGGTCATGAAGATCAACAGAGGCCAGTGGAGCGCACAGAGGTGATGAGAGATCCGCTTCATGTGGCAGGGTGCTGCCTTCATTGTGAATACCCCATACTTCAATGTCGTAATTATTATCTGACCGGCTGTTGACAAAATCCGGATACATTCTATTCATTTATCCCCATGAGATTCCAAACAGCAGCACAGCCAAGTGAAGTGACTTGCTGAGGGCACAGAGTGAGGCAGGGTTGAGTATTGAAATGGCAATAATCAGAAGGACACGAGAGCAGGAGCTTCCTAGTGGTGCAGTGGTCAGTGTCGCACCATCAGAGCCTGACATTCTTGAGCTTGAATCCCATGTCCAGGCAGTGGCTGTCTGAAGATTGGATGTTCTCCTCTAGCTCTGGGAAGATGGTTGGCATCATCCTGGATGTTCACATTTAATCAATGAAAAATTATGAACAAAAGGTGTGCTCGATAGCGACAAAACAAATGAAAATCAGGGTTTCGTTGGTTCAGGAACTGGTCTCGGCTAATAAAAGTCTGCTTTAGTCACCGTGTGAGGGAACTCCGTTCTGTGGTGCACCCTCACATTGAGTGACACCTCCTTCCAGGAACTGCAAGTTATATATCTGTGGGACCAGAAGGGGTGGAGTCAGTTGCCCTCACTGGGCGTCTTCTCGGCTTTGTGGAGGGAATAGAAGAAGATAAGGTTAACACCAGTGCCCCCTCTTAACCTGGGGTGGTAATACATACCTCAGAAGATCCACGAACTGACACAGTTTTGCTCCATATCCTGAAATTGAGTTTTTTTGGATATTTGTGTTCATAAGAATTACTTATGAATTCTTTAAAATCTCCCACATACGATACAGAATACCGTTTGACTCGCCCAAATGTTTAGTGGTACAAGATGTTCGTTTTTTGGGGGTTCCTGTTTTTGTCCCTCTAAATTCAGAAAACACTCATTTTTGGGGCTCATTTTGGACCATACTTTGTCTTAGAATTTACACCCTTATGATAAAGAGTGAACCAATACTGAAGGTGTGTTGTGCATAAATAATCAGAAGGGCCTGAAGTTGTGCATACCCCATCAAACGACCCCATGAGCCGTCAAATTTACTCCTTTTCACAAAAAAATGGGGATCACTAATACAGGCTTGTCGAGTGTCATTTGTGTGCTGTTTCATGGTTTGTGATCATGAATATGATAATATTCTTGGTATCTGATGCCTTACCGATGGTCCTAACTCTCTAAGAGGCATTCCCAGTAGGTTAGGAATGACCAAATTTCAAACACAAATATCATTTCAGAGTATTTTAAGGTCAATAATTCCTTTATGGACTTCTGTCAGAGGGTCAAAAATGACATATTTCTATTACAATCGAGAATATTTAGACTTTAAACATTTTAATTGAAGCAAACTTTTTAACATTCAAAATATCTGACATGACTATTCTTGTTAATTATGTACTTCTACCTCACTTCCTATGAACGCCCTGAATTAGATTAGACTGAGATGGATTAGAGGGTTAGAAGATGTCTGGATGGAGGTCTTCTGATTAGTTTAAAATGCCATTATATAGGGCCGTAAATTCATTTGATTTCATCTTCCATTAGCATCTACTTTATGTTCATGTCTTGATTCAAGTACACTGGATTTGCTGCTCTATCCTGAAATCTTTCCTGGTGGCTGCTTAAAGAGAATGTGCTTGACTAAAGTAAAGAAGGATTACTTTATTGGTTATAATAAAAATATAAAATCCAATTTAATCTGAAGTGGTTTCACATTTTTCCTCAGTGAGAAAAAAATTCCTTTAATTAAAAGAATTATCTGATTGTATGGCGGCAGGGTCTGTGTGCACGTTGAATGTGTTAAACAGGATTTGAGGGTGAGGCTCATCCAGTAGGCCCAGTTCAGAAATCAAGAGAGTTCAGGCTGCTGGCCTGTCTGCCTTGTTTGTGGCAGAAAGCATAACATAGCAACACAAAACAGTGACACCCATGTAAACAAATACACAAAATGCCAACACCCATGAAAAATAACCTTTTCAAATGAAGACAAGTAATAATGGTGAAATATATTAAATACAGTATGAAAGAAAAACTCATGATAAATATAAAATGCATACATACATTTTCAAACCTGTTAATCTTATCCAGGGCCCATAGTTCATCCCAGAAACACCAGGCAGAAGAAAGAAACCAGTCAGGGACAGGAGGCCAGACAATCGCAGGATCTGCTCACACGCACACCCATACTGACTCACACAGGACCTCTGGGATATGCAAGGAAAATGCAACAGATGACAGTGACGAGACGCACAATTAGATATGGGAGACAGCTGCTGCACTGACCACTGAACCTCCCACCGCATAAAAATACCATCATTTGGGAAAACTGTTAGACACCATGTGTGTCTCTGAAGGTGAGAAGCATTTAAATGTTCATGTTTGTCTTGGTACTTTATTTGGGCTTTAGATTTGGGACGTGTCATTTTGAGATGGACTGGCAAACTGTCACAAGCCGTGTTTTAACCAAAGAGCAGCACTCTCTCTTACTATAAATAGTCTGAATTACGTACCAGGATGAAACGCAGTGCAAAGTGAAATGGCTGGACTACAGTATGGGGACACTCAAGCTGAATGCAGGTTGAATAGCCTATTAAGAGCTATGCACAGGTTTTTTCAAGCACCACCAGTGTTACTCCATCACTACGAAGGAAGAGCACTCAATTAGTTGCTGTCTACGGAGGAGCCGAGTGTGTGTGCGGAAGTCGGAAAAGGGGATGTGTTGTTGAGAGCTAGTGATCTATTTTTTTTAGGGATGTGAAATAACTTTGGTCTGAGTAACTTTGGGGAAAGGGGTAGGATCAGGTTCAAGTTATTTTTATGTATTGTTTTTCCACCTTATTCTGGAGAGGCTCATTGCACATGGGCTGTGTTTATTCATATAGTTTTGCATGACACTGAACTGAGATTTTATATATATACAGTGGTACCTTGGTATACATCCTTAATCTGTTCCAAATCCTTTGAGTTATGTATATATATATATATGTATATGTTGTCAACGGCACCCGGGCACAGACAGGCAGACACCTTGTTTTGCACAAACCACCACACGTTTATTTACAGTATATACAATTGTTCTGGTCACAAAGACCCCAGTCCTTCGGTCACACAGACCCACTCAAGTGCACAAACCCCTATCCCAAAATCCTGGCCTCACTATGCCTTTCTTTGGGCCGCCTTCATCCTCTCCTTCTGCCTTGTCCTGCTTCCACCCGACTCCAGCCTCGAATGTATGAAGGACGGCCCCTTTTAAAGAGTGCCCGGTTGAGCAGCAGGTGTTCCCGGCATTCCTCCGTTGGCTACGCCCCAGCGTGGCGGAAGTGCCGGCTGTCCTCCTGACAGCCCTCCAGGTAACACCCAAGGTCTTCCCCCCAGCACTTCCTGGGGTGGCGGAAGTGCTGGGGCAACAAGTCTCCAAGACATCGGGGCGCCTCCTGGCGGTGACCACGGGCCCCTACAGGGAAGGGCTTCCATGCCCTTGACCCATGGCCCCCAAAGCAACCCGGAAGGCAAACCCCACGTGATCCAGGCAGGGCTCTGACCCTCTTCCGGTCCCTCCTGGCGTCCCGGCCGGGTCATGGCCCCTGGCATCCCTGACAATGTATATATATGTATGTATATATATGTATGTATATATGTATATATGATATATGTATATGTATGTATGTGTGTGTATATATATATATATATATATATATATATATATATATATACGCTGTGAACGATAGGGGGCGCCCTCGCTCCCTTGAACCCCTGTCCACGACACCAGACACCAGGTAAAAGTCCTCAAGTTGACTTTATTTTGTCGCCACAGTGCACAAAGCACACTCTCCACCACAATACTCATTAAATCACCAATAAATCACAATAATACAATCCTCCAGCTCCCAGACGTGTTGCCACCCTTCCACCCAGCTCAGTGGGTGTTTTCCCACAGTCCTTTTATACCTTCTGACCCGGTAGTGTTTCTGCCCAATAGTCCACAAGTCCTTATTCCTTCCGGGTCAGGGTAAATAGTCCTTTTCTTCAACCTGGAAGTCCGTCGCTCTTCCTGTGACGAACCTCCGAGTCACAGGGCACGAAGAAGCCCTCGGTCCTCCCTGCAGCTCCCTCCTGTGGCCCCCACGGCATCCAGCAGGGCTTTGCATAAAAACTCCATTGTCCATGATGCCCTGCTGGTCTTCTGGGGACCTCCACGCTGCAAGGAGGGCTCCACCTGGCGGCTTGGGGGTATTGGCCGGGATAAATGGCCAGCCATCCATTACAACGTGTATATATATATATATATATATGTATATATATATATATATGTATATATATATATGTATATGTATATATATATATACTGCTCAAAAGAATTAAAGGAACTCTTTTTAATCAGAGTATAGCATAAAGTCAATGAAACTTATGGGATATTAATCTGGTCAGTTAAGTAGCAGAGGGGTTGTTAATCAGTTTCAGCTGCTGTGGTGTTAATGAAATTAACAACAGATGCACTAGAGGGGCAACAATGAGATGACCCCCAAAACAGGAATGGTTTAACAGGTGGAGGCCACTGACATTTTTCCCTCCTCATCTTTTCTGACTGTTTCTTCACTAGTTTTGCATTTGGCTACAGTCAGTGTCACTACTGGTAGCATGAGGCGATACCTGGACCCTACAGAGGTTGCACAGGTAGTCCAACTTCTCCAGGATGGCACATCAATACGTGTCATTGCCAGAAGGTTTGCTGTGTCTCCCTGCACAGTCTCAAGGGCATGGAGGAGATTCTAGGAGACAAGCAGTTACTCTAGGAGAGCTGGAGAGGGCCATAGAAGGTCCATAACCCATCAGCAGGACCAGTATCTGCTCCTTTGGGCAAGGAGGAACAGGATGAGCACTGCCAGAGCCCTACAAAATGACCTCCAGCAGGCCACTGGTGTGAATGTCTCTGACCAAACAACCAGAAAGACTTCATGAGGGTGACCCAAGGGCCCCATGTCCTCTAATGGGCCCTGAGCTCACTGCCCAGCAGCATGCAGCTCGATTGGCATTCGCCATAGAATACCAGAATTGGCAGATGCACCACTGGTGCCCTGTGCTTTTTACAGATGAGAGCAGGTACACCCTGAGCACGTGACAGAAGTGAAAGGGTCTGGAGAAGCCATGGAGAACATTATGCTGCCTGTAACATCATTCAGCATGAGCAGTTTGGTGGTGGGTTAATGATTGTCTGGGGAGGCATATCCATGGAGGGTCACACAGACCGCTACAGGCTTGACAAAGGCACCTTGGCTGCCATTAGGTATCAGGATGAAATCCTTGGACCCATTGTCAGACCCTATGCTGGTACAGTGGCTCCTGGTGCACGACAATTCCTGGCCTCATGTGGTGAGAGTATGCAGGCAGTTCCTGGAGGATGAAGGAATTGATACCATTGACTGGCCACCACACTTTCCTGACCTAAATCCAATAGAACACCTCTGGGACATTATGTTTTGGTCCATCCAATGCCACCAGGTTGCACCTCAGACTGTCCAGGAGCTCAGTGATGCCCTGGTCCAGATCTGGGAGGAGATCCCCACAACACCATCTGTCATCTCATTAGAAGCATGCACTGTTGTTGTCAGGCATGTATACAAGAACACAGGGGCCATACAAAGTGCTGCGTACAATTTTGAGTTGCTGCAATTAAATTTTGGCAAAATGGACTAGCCTGCCACATATTTTTTTTCACTCTGATTTTTGGGGTGTCTTTGAATTCAGGGCTCTGTAGGTTGATCATTTTCATTTCCATCAAACGATATGGCATCCTTTCGTTCCTAACACATTACCCAGTCTATATCAGTATAGATATCCAGGAGGATTTCTTTTTCCCATTGAGATATGATGTGTTTTCAAAGTGTTCCTTTAATTTTTTTGAGCAGTTTTATGTGTATATATATATATATTTATATATATGTGGCTGCTCAGGTATGTTTTCAGATGCCCCGAGCCTGACCTACATGCAACAGTGCCATTACACAGGCAATGGCACTTGAATGAGATAAACAGGTTAATGTTATGGTTTAGTCAAGACTTTACCTTTTTTTTATTATTTTTTAAATATTATTTTGTAAAAATTACTGATTCTATGAATATTTTGTTCATTAATTATTCATTCATTCATTTTCCACAGCTTATCCGAAGATGGGTTCCTGGGGCAAGAGTCTTATCAGTGAGGCACAAATGTCCATTTGCCCATCCACACTTGCCAGCTCATATTGAAGGATCCTAAACCATTCCCAGGCCATCTGGAAGATCTAATCCTCCCAGTGAGCCCTGGGTCTTCCCCGGGGTCTCCTCCCAGATGGTTGTGCCTGTAAAACCTCCACAGGGATGCATCCAGGAGACATCCGTATGAGATGCCTGAGCCACCTCACTTGACTGCTCTCGATGCAAAGGGTCAGTGGCTCAACTCCGAGCCTCTCCTGGATGTTGACATTTCTTACCCTGTCTTTAAGGGGGAGCTCAGCCACCTTGCAGAGAAAGCTCATTTCAACTGCTTGTACCTGCCATCTCATTCTTTCAGTCATTACCCAAAGCTGATGACCATAGGTGAGGATAGGGATGAAGATTGACTGGTAAATCAAGAGCTTTGCCTTCAGACTTAGCTTCTTCCCCACTACAGATCAGTATAGCGAGTGCATAACTGCATTCACCGCCACAATCTGTCTGTCGATCTCACTATGCTTTTCCCCCTCACCCGTGAACAAGACCCTGAGGTATTTAAACTCCTCTGCTTGAGGCAGTAGCTCACCCCCCACTGGGAGAGTACAGTCCATCTTTTTCCTGCTGAGAACCATGACCTCAGATTTGGAGGTGCTGATCCTCATACCTGCGCTTCACAATTCCTGCAAACCATCGCAATACGTGCAGCCCAATGAAGCCAGCAGGACCATGTCATCTGCAAAAAAGACTGACGCGATTCTAAGGTCACTAAACTGGACCACCTCCCCTTGATATCATGTCCATGAAATCCGCAAGCAGGATAGGAGACACTCCTGGTGGAGTCCCACACCCACTGGAAATGGTGCTGATGTTTTTCCAAGTATGCGGACCGAATAGCCCTTATTAGGGGTTCCAGAACCCCATACTCTCCCAGTAGCCCCACAGCATCCCTCAAGGAACATGGTCATACGTCTTCTATAAGTCCACAAAACACATGTAGACTGACCGGGGATACTCCCATGCCGCCTTCAGAATCCTCAGGCGGGTAAAAAGCTGGTGCACTGCTTCATGGCCTGGACAGAATCCACATCGCTTCTGTTGGATTTGAGGTTCCATGACTGGGCAGAGTCTCCTTTCTAGTACCCTGGCATAAGCTTTCCCTGGGAGGCTGAGGAGTGTGATCACCCGATAGTCTGAGCACACCCTTTATGAAAATGGGGACCACTATCCCTGTCTGCCATTCCAAATGACCACACAATATTGAACAGGCGTGTCAGCCACGACAGTCCAGAACCTGCCTGTATGTCAATAGCTGCCCTGGCATTGACATTGTTCTCTTGTGCTTCATTTTGTGTTTTGCATTTAGTTTCTGGATTTTCTTGTTTTCGACTTTGGGATTTCATTCTAAGATACTTTTGTTGGATTTTGGATTGGCTTTGTTAATTGTCAGGTTTGGCAAACATTTTGTTACTTTTTATTCCGTGCTCTTGTTTTTTTTTTTTTGTGTAACGTCTGAATACTTATATTAGATCTCTAAATATTAAAGTAATTTTTTTTTCTTTTTCATGGGTCTGAAGTTTTATGCTTTTCCTCCTTCTCTTCTTGTATACTTTTAGATTTTTAAATTCTTTGCCCCATAAAGGGGTCTTGAGTCTAGGCGTTTTGGGAGACCTGGTCTTCATTAATAATCATAATAATATATAATTATTAAGACCTACATGGAGAGTAGGAGCCACTTCAGCCACCTCCAATGTGTAGCCCTCACCTGGATGATGGAACGGCAGCCATTTTTGTGCCAGTATACCCACCACTCATGAGCTATTAGGTGGTTAAGGGGTGAGAGAGACAGTTAGCCAATAAGGAACAGGGGAGAATAGGGAGTCCAGAATGACAGGCTATGGAGGGCAATTTACAGGACAAACTCTTTTTGAAAGATGCCCAGGGGTCTTTTATGACCACAGAGAGTCAGGAGCTCAGTTTTACAGCACCAAAAGTATTTTTGTCTGTGACTCAGTTGTTTTCTTTTTTTTTGCTTTCAACTCCATTGCTCAAACACTGAATAATTCACACTCTACTGAATATTTATTAGCGTGGCAGTCCAAGCAATGGTGCTTAACTGAAAAATTGATGTTGCCATTAGAAGATTACAGAGCACTTGAAAGTAGCTTTTGATTTAAGTTTAATTACAAAGTGCCACCTTGGATTCCTGTAGATGGTTTGTATGGAACTAAAGTGTCTGAAAGGTCTAGAAATCCAGTCAAACAAATAAAGTGCAGACCTGCTCAGCACAAATTAATCTGCTTATGCCTTACATTCACCATGGAGAGTTTTTTTATGTTTAACTAGCTGTCCCCCATGCCTCTGCTTGTGTAGCAGTGAAACAGGACAAACTTTAAAAATCAACAAACAAATGGGTATCGCTAGCTAATCGGAGGCGAGGTCCGCTCCAAAATGTAGCCAGAGGTAGACCGACTCGAACGGAGGATGGCGCGTGAGTGAGGAGGGCCCTGCCCAGCTCTCCACTCCTGACGTCACGCTTCTCCCTCCCCTCGGCCCGCAGTCTCTGTCTCAGATTAGCGTGAATAAATCGCTCCTGCAGGTGAACTATGATACTTACCGCAATGAGAAAAGTCACAAAATCAACCGGAATGTTCAAGCAAATTATAGAAAAGAACAGATCTAAATCTGTTAAGTACTGTAGTTCTCTTGTTGACTAGTTAAGCGGATGTAAGATACGCCCCGAAGCTGATGCGTGAGTGAGGAGGGCCCCGCCCAGCATTCCACTCCTGACGTCATGCTTCTCCCTCCCCTCAGCCCGCTGCGTCTCTCTCGGATTTGCCAATAAATCGCTCCTGCAAGTGAACTATGATACTTACGGTGATGAGAGAAGTCGCAAAATGAACCGGAATGTTCAAGCAAATTATAGAAAAAAAACAGATCTAAATCTGCTAAGTAGTTCTCTCATGAAAAGCGGACAGAAACACAGACAGATGTTGGGTTTTATATATAGAGAGATATTTATTAAACTGTCCAAGTTCTTTTGGGTGCATTGCTGTACATCACCAGATTAAAGATGTGCTTCTTCACTGCTGTCTCCATACTGATCTCTTCTTCCACGATGGCCTTGGCTGCATTTCACTGCACTACAGCCTCCCTCTAGATCCCAAGGTGCTGCCTGGAGATGTGAAG
>NC_053154.1:66920397-66937897 GCF_016835505.1 Polypterus senegalus | reverse complement strand
CAATGTTTTGAAAAAATCATTACAGCTACTCTTATAGTAAAAAATGATTTAAATATTTGAAAAGTTAGATATTTGAAAAAGTTAGTAGAAGTGAACCATGAAGTACAGAATTTTTACCTGATGCTTCATTGATGACTTTGGTAAAAATCAATTACAATTACTGTCATTAAAATACTCTGAAATAAGAAAGCCCTACAAATTCATTAAGAGTCTTCTTTTCTTGTTTACAGTATTCAAAATGTGGAGAAATATTGTATTGAATTTTGACCTAATTTATGCAAGATGATTAGTGATGAAACTACTCAGATTCTCAGAAGCTTTAATTTCAACTATAGAGTGCTAAATTACACTTTCAGATAGCCAGAGTAAACTACTTCCTTTAATTATGAACTACAGATTTCCATTCCACTTTACATTTCAATTCAAAGACTTGAACATACTATGGAATCTTCCTCAAAGATTTGACACTAGCTTCTGATGTGAATTCACTATTTTTTCTCTTTTAAAATGGTACAAAACAAATTTGCCTTATCCCGATTACAATGTTGTCTCAATTGGAAAATTGTTTTAACTCTTTAAGTGCATTAAAAGGTTCTCTTGTTGTCAGTCAAAGCAGCAGGAAAAGGATTAGATATTTATGGCCTGACCTCCACAGTAGTCACATGCTGCTTGACAGCTGGGAGGCCATGTATTTCTTCCCTTCTTTTCTCTGTCATTAAGAATAGCTTCCTCTGAATTTCAATGACCCCAAGAGATCTTAAAGCATATCAATTGCACTCAAATGGCTGCCAACAAAGCAGCAGCAGCAACACTTTTCTAGGATTGTCCTGCAACAAATATCTTGGTGATATTTAGTAGTTACACTAGATGTCAATAGTATTCAGAAAAAACACATTACACCAAAATAACACCTGACAGTATAAAAATATGTATTTTCTCTTTACTCTGGGAGTAAAAAACAAAATATATTTAAAATCCTCTTCTCCGCATCCCTTAAGTGAGCCCCAGAATTCCATAACAAGAGCAAAAGCAAGATACAGCTTGTGAAGTAAAGGACATGGCTAAAGCGTGCCTTACATATCATCAGTGCTATGATGTCATTAATTTAAAGCCAATAAAGCTTTTCTTTTAGCCACAAAGGAGACAATGTCAAAGTGAGTTTCAGTTTCCAGTCAAAATAACAAACACACACTGATAACCATTTCATCATTATAAATATATTCTTTTAGTACTTTACTATGAGTACTAAACTTTTGGATAAACACACAAAGACTGCCTCATGCATTATGCTTGCTTTTCCTACTATTTGTCTATGTGCAGTAACCACATCCAATGGGCCTGTACCATATCAAACATAAGGTCCACATACTTCACTTTCCAATTTTTTGATACTAACATTTGAAAGATGGAAAACCATTCTAATAAACACAGTAAATGTAATACTGTACATAGATGTTAACCAGATAACAAATGACACATTATACAGTAGATGAAATAAAATAATTTTAAAATCGCATGGGGGAAAAAAAAGAAAGAAAGTAAAGTGATACACCAGCACACTTCACACAGTTTAAAAATCAAGGGAGCCCCAGTGCTAAAGACTGCTGTGCCTAAATGGACCCAGCAGGTAAAAATAATTGCAGATCCCTATCATAACGCGTTAAATGTTTAGCAGACTACAAAAAACTATTTAAATGAAAGAAAAAAAAATTGATGTGACATTCCTACTTCAACAGGTTACAAGTTAATACTCATTAATGTTTACATAATTTAGAAATAAGATATCTTTCAAAATGTTGTATTGACTTATGTGACAATCATTTATTTAGAGCCAGTCAGCCCTTTAGGTTACATAGTAAATTGCCTTGGGCACCGTCATCCAAAGGATGCCGCTTTGGTATGTCAAGAACCATGCGGCACAGACACTGAGGGTAACACCAAAACGGAATCTACACACCTAACCTTCCTCCAAAAGTTTAGATTTCCATATGGTCTTCCATCATCACAGCCTTGAATAACCCCTTCAATTGGTATTGTGTGGTGGCAAATCTTGTATACAGGCATGCATGTTCTGTTATGGCTTTCCATTCCCATTTGCTACAAATTCCAAGTAATTCCAGATGCAACTCTGGCTGCCCTCTTAGTCAATTAAAATGTACTGGTGAAGGCTCCAAATCATATTATCACCTCTGAGTGTCTGGAAATTGGGGCTGCACCTCTAGCAATGGCAAAATGGAAGTGCATTTGTAATGCAGGCTACAGAATTGACATCATGAAGAAAGAGTATTGAAGTAAATTTAAAATGTTCAAATTAATACTTAGACATGTTTTGATACTTTTAACAACCCTAATTCTCTGTGTACATTATAAATTCTCTACTTGTCACTTTAGGTTTATCCCAACGTTCTGGTTTCCTCACAAATCTAAAAGATATGCAGGTTAAGTTAACTCTTCCCTTCAAACTGACCCAAGTGAATTACTATTACTACTAGTTTTTCTTTATTCATTGAGCAGCTGGATAATGCTACGACTAAGGAAATTTTACACAGTTAGTGAAAAGACTATAACGGTCTTTTAAAGTAGGATGCACCAGGAATAATCACTGTACCACCACATCATCCGTTTGACACAAACTCACACTGGGGCACGGTGAAGAATGCACTGCAATCCCTGTGTGAAAAAATACATAACTGTTTTAACTCAGCACACATCATCATAGCTATCAGCATCAGCTAGTATTTAGAGTTTAACAATGCTGTTTTGATGTTGGTAGTGTTTTTTTAATTGCACCAGTAAATGAGTCAACAAATTATATAACCATAAAATCCACAAAATTATATAAAATTCATTTACATTTTTATTACATTTTTTTTTATTTTTCCACAGACATCCAATTAAAATGATACAATTACTTTTTATCTGAAAAAGAAATGAAAATTTTACTTCAGTTCTCTTTATGAAATACATGCTGAGGTGTGAGCAAATGCACCTCAACTTTAAATCACAAGGAAAGTAATGACCACCCTCATTGAGTTAACACATCAGAGGAATATTTCTCTCTAACATATTTAGCACTTAAAACTTGCTGTCTCACTTTTTTTTTTAATCTAGTTGCAATGGTCTCTGCAATGGTAGTAGTAAACTACTGGCCAAGTACAAATATTTATAAATGTTTATGATTTATTACCAGCAAAAAGATATTTCCATATAGTAGTCTTAGTTATTACATGCTAGTTCTATCACAGAATCTAGATCTGCATAAGGAAAAAAAATCTAGATGATTTCTTTTGTTATCAGATACTTCTGAAAACTTATTCAAGTCAACCACTACATAATGATCTGCAGTACAATAAAAAAGTGAAAGTAATACTGTATACTTACAGTACTTCATTTTGGTTCATTTAATAAATAAAGTAGCAGAAACATAATAAACTTACTAAAAGGCTCAAAGCTGCAGGTACAAAGAGGATGGTTAATCTACATACTTTTTAAACAAAATAAAAAGTGCATTAAGAGAGAGTGGCCTGTCATACTAAAAATATTTAAAACACATATTTAAGTATAACTTAAATATACATATAAGTTAATATATTAAGTAAGCAAGACTGACCAATGAAAAGAAAATATGTAATATTTCTAAATTCTGCTGCTGGTAATGAAGTGGACTGATGAATAAGTTACATTTCTTTTACTACAGTAAGAACAACAGTTACATGTATGTTTCAAATGGAGACTACATATATTAACAGAAATTTAAAAGGCTATATCTATTTTAATAAGTGGAAGACATAATGGAACCTTAATTTTTATAACATGCTCAAGAATTAATACCTATATATAACTTTAAACCATAAAATTCAGTCACTGAAAATCACATTAACCTCAACAGTCAAATCTAAATGACCGACAATCCTAACAGTGCTAGATTTTAGGAAAACATTGCTTTCCAATGCTTCTTTCAGATGTCCATTTGGTATCTCTATACTCTTCTTTTGTTTTTCTTAGATGCTGTTATATTTACATAGCAACAGCAGGCCTAATCCGTTTCCTACTTTTTCGTCTCCCAGAATCTAATAATCTAGGCCCCTGGTAGAGAGTCTAGTTTAAACACAAATCCTCTAAAGGCACGGACAATAGACTAGCTGTCCTGTCATGCGTGATGGATGACTCAAAGGTCTCAAGCTCAGATTTGCATTACAATACACAAAATCAACAATATGAAGCTTTTCACTAGGAGGTCTATGGTTCTGCCTATGCCCTAGGGAAGCAGGAAACCTTTTACCTACAGAAATAAAGCTTGGAAATGCAGGCACCTATGAAAGGAAAGAAGCTTCCATGGAAAAAAAAAACCTGTAAAAAGTTTATATATATATATATATATATATATATATATATATATATATATATATATATATATATATATATATATATATATATATATATATATATATATATATATATATATATAAAGAATAAAAGTGTAAATAGCAAGAAGCACAGCTGTGATCTATATCTGGCAGGAAAAGAGAATAGTCATTGAGAAATGTATAACTACTTTGTTAAAAACATAACTTTTTTTAATATTTTTTAAAATATAAAAAAAAAATCCAATTTTAGACTAGTAAAGCATTCATCCGAATTCAAAAGAACTAAATAGCTGCTTAGCATATCAGAACAAGTGCTCTAAAGCAGTGTACCTATTACACATATTTTTTATCAGATTAAAAAATGAATTAGTGCTCAAAATGTTGATATCAGTCTTTCTATGTTTAAATGTGCATAAATACAAAATTATGTACACATTAAATTGACCCTTTCACACAATTATCCAACATATACCAGAGATCCTGTGTACCACCACTCAATACACACAAGAGATCCTGTGTACCACCTTGCAAAACAAGTGAGAAGCAATCTGCCACTTGATATCTTCATTAACTGTCATGGCTAACAGTCAAAGGTGTGGTCATGCCAATGGAGGCCCAGAAGACCACATTTAGATTTCAAGACAAAAAAAGCATGATTTACTACTGACATGAAGGCAAACTTACATGCAAATTTAATATACCCTTTTCTTTTGACTAACCAATCCAGAAACTGTTCGATGCACACTTTTTCCTTGAAGTGTAACCGGACAATTACAGTAGAAATAGTGAATCCATTTCACACAGATGTTGTAAGAGAAACTAATAAAGATATCTTTGCTAACATGTACAGCATTTTAACACAAGGACTTACAATACAGTAATATTTACAAATATGTTTCAAGAGGTCATTCAGCCAGGATGGGGACCAACTGCATACAACCTTGACCTGGAAAACCAGGACACAGGTGGTTTCCAATTTTTCTTGTCCATTTTTATATAATTTAGCACGCATAACACAAAAATCTTGAATAAATAGGCAAAAAAAAGCTTGATGAAAGAAATGTGAGGTCAAAGTGGATGTGGAAAGAAATAGCAGGAAGATTTAACTTATTTGCTAACACTGTTTCTTAGCAAATGTTCATTATGTAAGAAAAATTGTGTAGACAAAGTGTCTTAGTTTTCTGTCCTTTCACTGGAAAGCTGTATGAGGGTAATATAACTAATTAGAAATTTAAGACTGGAAAACAATAAAATTCAGCAAAAGCTAAGTGTATATACTGTATTTACAGATAAAAGCAGCATGTCCATTTCTTACAGTGACTATTTACTAGAAGCATGCAAGCACTGTCCAACTTTTGGAATGAATAATACTCAAATACCAATCTTCATGTTCAAAACTACTTAAATAATTAACCACTATCGACTCTGAATGGATAGTTAAAAATGTAATTCCTTAAATATGAAAAGAATGTACTTGATCTCGATAGGGTAGATAAATGAAGCATGTTTAATAACCAAAAAAAATGTACAGCAATACAAAACATCTGCAGCACACATATTGCGTTATGATTAAAGTACACTTTAAACCAGGGTGGGGGGCAGTGGTGTACACAATATGCACCCACCGGTGGGTGTTCAGCGACAAAACTATAAAAGAGTCAGTGGTTATTATTATTGTCTGACATCTCATGGGCTCAAATTGTAGTCTTGGCAGTGCCGGTGTGAAGCTTACATGTATTTCATTTGTTTGTATGTATGGGTTATCTTTCTAATTCCAAAAGATGTGAATCTACATTGGTCTTGGATATCTAAGTGTAGGGGTAAATATAATGGATTCCTAAGATGGGCTGTTTTCTTTCTCTGGGCTGGTTCTCACCTTATTCCAAGTGTTTGCAGGATATGCTATAGCCCCACGAGACACTGAACTGGATAAGTAGGTCTGAAAATTAGACCCTGTCCATGCGTACCTGGGTATTTTTTAAAATGCAGCTTTTTGCATGCGTTTTGGCCTTTCATCCAGATGCAAAGCATGTTTTAGGTCCGTGAAAATGCCAGGATGAAGATGTTTAAAAACTGTTTTCCCTGCTTATATTTAGACAAGGAAAACAATTTTTGGCTTGTAAAGTCAGTATGCACTAGTATCTTCTTTGCTTGATTTCAGAGTGTGTGCCAAATAGAGCTGGTGTTAACAGGACTTTTTACATTTTTAGATTTAAATGAGGAAATACTTTATCACTATACTGAGCAAAAGGGGCATCAGAATGCTACAGAGGTCACTGCTACATCAAATACTCTGCAGAAATAAAGCAGCCATCCACAAATTCCATGGATTAGTTGAACAGAAAGAGGAGGTCTTCTCTAAAACATACAAGCTACCTGTAATTACAATTGTTCATTTATTGATGTTGTAGTGAAATGGCCGGGTAGTGTTCATGATGACAGTATTTAAGCAAATTCCAAGCTGAAAACGCACATTTCAAAGAAAGAACAACATAAAAAAAGATCATGGACATTAATCTAGACAACAATCCCTTTGTTATTTATGCCTGTTTCGTCTCTTGACGGCGGATTTTTGCCTTTTCATTTGGATGGAGACTCTGCACATGTAAACTCCCATTTTTGAAAAATCCTGGGTATCAGGCCTTAACGACAGGAAAAAAAAATTCAGTTACCTGAAGCAGAATTGTTCTTCAGTGCCAAACAAACGAGTTGTACTAATAACCACATCATTGTTTTCAACAGGTGGAGCATTGTAAAGTATGACATGCAAAAGTTATATACAGGAACATCTTGCTTGGCTGCGGATTCTTTTAATCTGTTACAAATATAACCAATGTGCTGTGTATTTTTAAAGAAAAAAACTGCACCACAAGCTTTACATTCTGGCTGACATTTATGCATAAAATATTTACACACCCTGCTGTGTTGCCAAAGCTGGTTTCATTAATTCATTTTGGGGAATAATCACATGATGTGCAAAAAAAGGCAACTTTATTCAATCACTGTGCATCTTTTTACTGACATTAAAGAAAACTAAAATATTTGTTTTTATACTTAATAATGTTAACTCACATAATTTCGCATCATGAAGAAATAGAGAGATAAACAAAAAAATCAAACACTTGCAGGTGATAGAAGATAAGAGGATATCTTAGAGTTAATTGCAGACTGGCACAGTTTTCTACTTCAAAAGCAGGTAGAAGGTACATATGAACTGCAGGCTCACAAAATGCGACAATGTGTTATATACATAAAATATCTGGTTATCTTAAGTGTTTAGATGTACAATTATATTATGTACTAATAAAATTGTACAACATATGATAAATATCCATTGACTGTTTAAACAAGTTAAATTAACTAACCAGTTAATGCAAGAAAAGCAACAGCACCAATCTTTGCTTCTGCCAATACCTCTGTCTAGTTGTCATTACTCTGGCCCACAACCATCAAATAATATTTATGGAAGCAATCAAACAAACACATTACCAAGTGTAATTAATTAAAAGCTACAGTAGTCAAATGTAAAAAGAGGCAAAAAAGATGACATTGTTAATACTGGTTTATAGTCCAAAGACATGCTAATGGCTATACATTCCTTGTGGGTGTTTTTGCTAGTGTATACTGCATCACAATAATGAAAAGGGGTAGATAAAGTGTAACTTCCCTATCTTCTTAACCATCTCTAGGTCTTCATAAATTTAGGTAATAACAGCTCTCACTTACTTATTTAATAAATACTGTAAAATGAATTGGCAAAAACTAAAAATAATTTACAACTTAAAAAGTATAATCCTTGCCTTCTTCCACATAATCACCAATATGCACTATTACACCAATGTCAATCCAAAACTAATATAAACCTGTCAAAATAGACATTTAACTTAATAAATAATCTTCAACATGTATTAGCTGGAAGAAATAATAATGCCAAAATAAACATCTTCAAAGTTTTTAAATCTTTTTCGGATGATTCCTACATATATTAATAATCCCTTCTTCGAAATATTAGGCACGATTTTAACTATTTTCACGTGGAATGCAGAGATATCACAATTCAAAAATAAATTAAAAAAAATATGTATTCTGAGACTCTACAGGAAAGCATGGGAATGATGTTGGCATTAAATTCAATATGAAATATTGTATTACTCATTTTGCTCGCATTATTCTTCATCAAGCTTATGTAATATAATTCAATAAAACTAAAAAGAAAAAGGTAACTCAATGTGTCAAAAACATTTTACAAAATTACAAAATTTACACAGAAAAGCAAAGAAGAGTGTTACAGTATATCAATTGATCTCCCAAGATGAATTGTACATTGCATAGTCTAATGCCTAATTAGATTTTATTTTTATAGTTTAGCTTGAAAACTTAACTGTAAAATGGATAATCATGTGCTTCACTACAGATATTTTTTTCTGTAAAAGCTGGTTTCAAAATAAATTACATTGTGCACATGAAAAATATATAACCCTGAAAACCTGTCTAACTTAATCTTCCATTTACCTATCCATTTTCTTAATCAATGCAAGAGCAATAAAATTAGAAAACAATTTTGAACTAGATGTTGTATTAAGCACATCAACAACAAAAAAAAAAACAACAAAATATATCCTTCACCTAAATATGGCACTACATCAAAAGGTGCATGTATTTCTTTTGCGAAGAGAGATCCTTTGTATTTAAATACAGTGATCCCTTGCTATATCGCGCTTTGACTTTCGCGGCTTCACTCCATCCCGGATTTTAAATGTAAGCATATCTAAATATATATCAAGGATTTTTCGCTGGTTCGCGGATTTCTGCGGACAATGTGTCTTTTAATTTATGGTACATGCTTCCTCAGTTTGTTTGCCCAGTTGATTTCATACAAGGGACACTATTGGCGGATGGCTTAGAAGCTACCCAATCAGAGCATGTATTACATATTAACTAAACCTCCTCAATGAGATACGACATGCTTCCCGCGCGGTGCTTGATTGTTTGCTTTTCTTGTTCTCTCTCTCACTCTCTCTGACTTTCTCTGCGCCTGATGGAGGAAGTGTGAGCAGAGGGGCTGTTTGCCTAGAGGATATGGACGCTCCTCTACAAAATGCCGCTTTATCGCGGTGCTTCGGCATACTTAAAAGCACAAATGCACGTATTGATTTTTTGATTGTTTGCTTTACTCTCGCGCTCTCTCTCTCTGACATTCTCTGCCCCTGACGTTTACTTCTTTGAAGAGGAAGATATGTTTACTCAACAAACCATGCTACCGTCTTTGGTTTCTGGCTACTTTCTTTTTGCTGGGTCAAAGTGACAATTCTCTTTCTCTCTTTTGCTTTGACAAAAAGGAAGCTGTGACATAAAAAAAAAAATGAGCATTTAAACTATATGGGGTTTGTTCATTCCCAACATGTTACCTGGAAGAATTCTACTGAATTATCCAAGTTTGTGCCTTGAAGAATTGTGAAGACCTAGAATATTTCTTTACGAAGGCTTCCTTCATCAAAGATGAAAATCCTAACCCTAATTTTTGTTTTGTTGCCTTTCAAAGTAGGACCTATCCTTCTGTTTTCACTTAATTTTTCAACTCTACAAAGCTTCTTGTGTGACTATGTCTTTTTACATTGTGGAAACCAGAATCACGCACTATATTGAAATGAAGTTGAACTACCATATTACATATTTTAACCAATAAAATTGTGTAATTTATATTTAAATGCTTTTATACAAGTCTTTTTAAATACTTATTTATTTTAAGATCAGAATGTTACAACAGGAAATCAAACTTGTTCTCACAGTTTTCTTTATTTACTCAGCACATTCATACAATACAGATGCTGCGCTTAAAATTCATTAATGGATGGATGAAATTGTGTGACGTCTTTCAAAGAAAAGATATTTTTGACTTTACACCAATTTTCTTCACCTAAAAGTTTTAGAAATTTGCTCACAATGCCATTGCTTTATGAAGCTGACTGGGGTAGAATTAAAAAATTAGTGTGATATATAGTACAGTTGTACCTGTACACAATTAAACAATAAAATATCATTAACAGAATACCTTGTGCAACTGGGTTGATTTTACAGAGCCAGTGTCCTTCTGTAAGCAAACTCCATGTAGACATGAAGCTTATCTTTCAATGCAGAGCGAAAAACCTTACTTTTATCCATTCAAGCAAAAAGAAAAGAACACTGCCTTTAATCAACAGACTATCCAGGCTTTTCAAAGTATACACTTTACAACAGGCTCACTTCACCTGAGAAAAGTTATTATATCAACCTTTACAAACCAATTCTCATTTGATAAAGTTATCATATACTGTATATATTACATATTGTGAATTTTGAAAACCAATAGGTTCAAAAATTGTCATTTAATAGACATTTGCAAGAGCAACTAGGCAGCATCATGAAAAGAAGCCGGTCACCTAGAAAAAAATTTACATTAAGAAATCTGTTGCTACTTCTTCTAGCATCACATTATGTTTCAAGCTACCAAAAAGAAGACCTATTGATGCAACGTGCATTAAGATTTTGAAATAAATAAAGTTTCTATTATTAAAAGCATGTGCTCTGTTCATAAAACCTGAAAAGTAATAAAAAAGGAACAAAACATAATTAAAACCAGAATGGATAGAGAGCAAGCTGTAAAACAAAACACAATTTTGAAAGTTCCAGTTAATTCAGCTACCAGTTTCACTGCACAAGGTCTCCTGGTATTATCAAGAATCCTAAACAAAACGGCTCTAAAACCAATTTTTTTTTTTAACACCTCTTTCAATTTAAATATCAAGCAACAATCATCAGCAAAATTAATTCTGCATTAACTCTATGGAATAGACATTTTAAAAGTTAACCCTTTCACAATCAAAATACCTAGTGGCTGAAAACTTGCATGCCATAAAGATGTACAGCAGTGTTTATTTAGCTACAATTCAAACCACCCCAAAAAATGTTTTCAAGCAAAATATTTACAACTTTAGTAAAAAATAAAGTTACTGGGATATCACAGGCAATGGAAAATTAAAAAAAAATTAGCAAAAATATGACATAGGAAGTAATGGTAAATTCCCTGCAGACAGTAACAATGGATTTTTCAAACACTGTCTGTTAAAGTAATACAGAGTAGAATATTTGGGAACTAAATCATGGATAAATATTCTAAATATTTAGCTTCTGTTTAGATGTAGTTTCATATGTCAGCTGGATATGGATTTCTTCAGCTCCTATTAAACGTAATAATGACTTTCATGAGCTATAAATACATATTATTCTTAATTACTAGATTATACTATTGATTAATACGTACCATAGTAGAAAATTTGGTAAGTGCTGTAGTCTTACAATTCCAGTTTCTGGGGTGCAAATCTTATACCACATTATTGTATGGGTAGAGTCTGAACATTCAGTGTCCATAAAGGTTTTCCTCCGTGTTCTCCATTTTTCTTCCACATCCCCAAAGATTTGTGGTTTTGGTTAACTAGAGATTTTAAAATCTCTGTGTGAATGTGGGTCTTTGCACGTAGTATTGTTTGGTGGTGTATGGGTTGTCAAGTGAAGTGAGCATTTAATAAATGTACAGAGTAATGTATTTAGTAACTTATGAAAAACCAAATACATTTTTCTTTTTGTGCTGGGATAGCCTCTAGACCCCATGGTCAAAAACTGGACTTAGCTGGTTTGAGAATATAATGTTACTGTAATAAAATGTCTTCCTAATAATTCCATGTTATTAGCATACATAGTCTGCATTCTTATTTCCCATTAAGTGAATTTCATTCTGATCATGGAAAGCAAATTAAGAATTTTCATCCTAGTGTGACCCACTCTATCAATTAGGTATAATTTATTATATTACCAGATGCACTATAGGTAGGCTAAGACTATTGGGCTGCAAGATGTCTTGCAAGAAAGTGGGATCAAATGATTCAGCATTGACTCAGACAACTGTTGGTGTAATTTCAAAGAATAGGAAGACAAATGTAATACTTATTACAAGTCCCCTGAGGAATTACAAGCAAGCAATTGTAATGTGCTAAGACTGTGCTGACAGGCCCCTGGGTGTCTAGTTAGACAGAGGGTTAAATCAATATTTTCAATTTCTCAGGATCAATCTAGCATTTGAACAAGACGAAAACTTGTTAGCATTGGTCAAAATGTGTAAATCAAAAACAAAACCTGAAGTTTCCCACCTCCACCCATTGAAACTGAACTGATACTGCCCATCTTCTGGTTTAAAAGTACAAAAAGAAAGAATATTGAAGATTTCTCACTCTCCCCTTTTTGTTTACTTAAAACAGTCTGACATGTTAACTAGAAACCCATCAACTTCAACATTTTATGCCTGACACATTGAAGCATCCTTCTGGACAAGCAATTACATGAATTACAAATTCAATGATAAAACAAGGTAAACTAATATACAATATCTTTTTTTCTAATGTATCTTATAATTCACTCTAAAGAATACCGCAAATTGTTTCTAAAGTAAAAGGTGATAAACTTCTCAGTATGAATGCGCTTACACTTCTCTTTTATATGGAGCTTAGTATCTGCATAGATTAAAAAACTGCTCATCTAAAGAATGTAAGCTGCATTTGACATATACAATTTTTTATACTAATATGCATAATATTTATAAAACTACTTGGCTACCTTCTACAATTCTCATAAAGGGAAACATATCTCTTCCCACATCTAAATGCCTGGCAAAATGTTAATTAATGTCTGTAAATTCACTTGGTGTGAATGAATGTGGGTGTCTGAATAAAGGAGAATGTAAACCTAAGGCATTTTTGAAAGTTGCAAAGTTTTTGTGTTAGGGCTGTTATAGTCACTAATCACAGTGCTCGAGAGTGGAGCCATTTTCCATGTTGATTAGCATATGCAAGTAAGAAATTCACTGTACTGTGCATATGTGGTAATAATGACAATACAAAGCTATTAATTGTTGGAATTATAATGTTAGTAACTAAGAACTGGCTCACCAGATATTTGGCTAATAGCAGGGGGAAACAGTTTGTTTTAATTACATGATTAAAAATGCATCATAAAATATTCATTAACTTCATCAATAATTTTAAAACCTTAATATTTGTTTGAGGATTCAACCAATATAAAGAACCCAGAATAAAGAAAAAAATGTTAAAGCATTGAAAGTACCAAGAAATCTACAAAAAATAAATAAATAAATTTTCTATGTATTTTCCCAGGTAGCATATAGTATATAAAGCTATGTAACATCTAGAAATGAATGCAATTCACAACATGCAGAACTGAATGCAGCCAATTTTTACACAGTAATAAATACACACCAGAAACTTCAATTTGGGCAACCTGTGTAAAGAATACAGATGTGTGTGCTTATTATCCTTGTACTGTATTCATTCTCATAATGCACAACATATGGCCCCCTAGTTCTCAAATAAAAGGCAACAGAAGGGGGCGTAGTCCACCACTAAAATCATAATCTTGAATATAACATGTATGAAGATGTATATAACTGTATAAAGATACAGTTATGTCATGGAGGAGTAGCAACTGTGGCAGTAATGGATGGCAAAGATAAGGATTTGTTGATTCTACGTATGTATTTATGTGTTCATTGAATACAAGTGAATACAAAAGGATCTCAGAGAAGATGCAATGTGAAAGGCCAAAACAAAGTGTTGTGTTTTTTTTTTATATTGGGGGATGGGTGTAATAAGAGCATGGAAAAGACAAAGTTGAAGCAATACAAGGATGTGATAAAACATTAAAGTAAAACAACGAGGTACTGTGTGTTATAAAAGCACTGGTGTTGTATAAACTGGGGCACGGGGACATGCATATCCCTATGAGTTGCGGTGCACTGCCATGTCTCCAATAGCCATGTGAAGGACTGACTCATGTTATACCAGTGGTGTGAATAGTTGGCCATATTTGTCCTGGGTAGCACAGCCATATCCTGTAATGTAAGTCGTGCTGCCATTTCTGTGCCAACTGTTAGTTGTAGTACTAGAGGCCCAAATCAGCCCTGCCATCTCATAATCACAAAAACAATGGGAAGCATGGCATGAGCTGTCAATTCACCCCCAAAATCAAGGTTCAAAGGTCTGAAGTTTGTGTGAGTTTTTGTGTTACAGACAAATAAGCCTTATAATCGTATACAGTATATACAGATTTCAGTGTTCAAGCATATGTGCAATTTCTTCCACCTCCATCATTCAGCAAACACTTGATATTTTTGACGCCAGTTTTTAAACAAGTCCAAGCATATGTTATTTCACTTACAGCAACCATTAGAGCTGAAGTAAGTAAAGGTTCTTGATGCAAATAAGCCATACCTGTTACATGTGTACACAAAAGTATGTGAAATATACGTTATTTATCTATTTTCTTACCCTTCACTTGCAACTACAGCCCTAAATGCTGACCTTTTATTTCTTCTTAATCTAAACAGATTTTTATGCATATTCTATACATACTTATATATGCGCATCATAAATTGACTAACAAAAGTCAATACAAATTCAGTGACAACTAACAAAGGCCAGTGAGGCCTAACTGACATATGGCCATTAATGAAGGATGACAGAGGACTGTGACAGATTTACAAGTTATAAGGATATTGTAGAGACTGCTCCAAATTTTAAGGAAAATCTTTTCCCCCATACAAACCAGCTACAAAGGTTTTCAAGGTAGTGGGAGTCTGAGGCCATTCTTAGCTAAATGCCGGTACAAAGTACCACCTCTGGAATGGCTGTGTTTTGCTCACAACTCACCAACTGAATTGCTGGTTTGTGGTTTAAATTATAGTACACTGTACTGAATCACTCACTCTGCAGACTGAAATATTGATATGAAAAAATAGATTTATGTTTAAGACCATGAAGATTGAAATATACTGCTCAAAAGAATTAAAGGAACACTTTTTAATCAGAGTATAGCATAAAGTCAATGAAACTTATGGGATATTAATCTGGTCAGTTAAGTAGCAGAGGGGGTTGTTAATCAGTTTCAGCTGCTGTGGTGTTAATGAAATTAACAACAGATGCACTAGAGGGGCAACAATGAGATGACCCCCAAAACAGGAATGGTTTAACAGGTGGAGGCCACTGACATTTTTCCCTCTTCATCTTTTCTGACTGTTTCTTCACTAGTTTTGCATTTGGCTACAGTCAGTGTCACTACTGGTAGCATGAGGCGATACCTGGACCCTACAGAGGTTGCACAGGTAGTCCAACTTCTCCAGGATGGCACATCAATACGTGTCATTGCCAGAAGGTTTGCTGTGTCTCCCTGCACAGTCTCAAGGGCATGGAGGAGATTCTAGGAGACAAAAAGTTACTCTAGGAGAGCTGGAGAGGGCCATAGAAGGTCCATAACCCATCGGGCAGGACCAGTATCTGCTCCTTTGGGCAAGGAGGAACAGGATGAGCACTGCCAGAGCCCTACAAAATGACCTCCAGCAGGCCACTGGTGGGAATGTCTCTGACCAAACAACCAGAAAGACTTCATGAGGGTGACCCAAGGGCCCCATGTCCTCTAATGGGCCCTGAGCTCACTGCCCAGCAGCATGCAGCTCGATTGGCATTCGCCATAGAATACCAGAATTGGCAGATGCACCACTGGTGCCCTGTGCTTTTTACAGATGAGAGCAGGTTCACCCTGAGCACGTGACAGAAGTGAAAGGGTCTGGAGAAGCCATGGAGAACATTATGCTGCCTGTAACATCATTCAGCATGAGCAGTTTGGTGGTGGGTTAATGATTGTCTGGGGAGGCATATCCATGGAGGGTCACACAGACTGCTACAGGCTTGACAAAGGCACCTTGGCTGCCATTAGGTATCAGGATGAAATCCTTGGACCCATTGTCAGACCCTATGCTGGTACAGTGGCTCCTGGTGCACGACAATTCCTGGCCTCATGTGGTGAGAGTATGCAGGCAGTTCCTGGAGGATGAAGGAATTGATACCATTGACTGGCCACCACACTTTCCTGACCTAAATCCAATAGAACACTTCTGGGACATTATGTTTTGGTCCATCCAATGCCACCAGGTTGCACCTCAGACTGTCCAGGAGCTCAGTGATGCCCTGGTCCAGATCTGGGAGATCATCCCCCACAACACCATCTGTCATCTCATTAGAAGCATGCACCGATGTTGTCAGGCATGTATACAAGAACACAGGGGCCATACAAAGTGCTGCGTACAATTTTGAGTTGCTGCAATTACATTTTGGCAAAATGGACTAGCCTGCCACATAATTTTTTCACTCTGATTTTTGGGGCGTCTTTGAATTCAGGGCTCTGTAGGTTGATCATTTTCATTTCCATCAAATGATGCGGCATTCTTTCGTTCCTAACACATTACCCAGTCTATATCAGTATAGATATCCAGGAGGATTTCTTTTTCCCATTCAGATCTGATGTGTTTTTAAAGTGTTCCTTTAATTTTTTTGAGCAGTTTATAACTAAAATAATATACAATGCCAGAGCTGTATTCAAATTTTATAAATCTACATCAACAATTATTTATATAGCACATTTTCATACAAATGATCTAGCTCAAAGTGCTTTACAAGATGAAGAAAGAAAAGCTTACAAAAAATAAAAATAAGATTAGGAAATAGCAAATAAAGAATAGAGTAAGGTACGATGGCCGGGCTGGATGAAAAAAAAATAAAATAAAATCAGCAGGGGTTCTAAGGCCATTAGACCACCCAGCCCCATCCTATAAATGATCTAAATCAGTCCTCATGGTTTTCAGGGTTCACGTAAATACTGAATATTAATCTATTTATATTATTAATAGCTTTTTAGTAGTAATTAGAGTACTTAGAGCTAGTGCTGGGCGGTATACCAGTTCATACCAAAAAACGTTTTTTATTTTTGTTATGATATGGATTTTTCTTATACCGGAACACCGGTTTAAATAGCTTAAACAACGCTTGAATGTGGCACAGTGGGAAACTGTTTAAGGGGGGACCATTTTCACTGCTGCACCGCTAAACAGGCATGCAACAGAGTACATGCGTTAGTGTAGGTATTGAGCAATGAAAATGGACAGAGAACATTCTGAAACGGAAGCTGTAGCAGACGATAAAGTTGAACATGATCATACAGAAGAACTTTTGACAAAAAAAGGTGCTGTCTCTGTT
>NC_053154.1:66902897-66915397 GCF_016835505.1 Polypterus senegalus | reverse complement strand
AAACTGACACCTGGACACTGTTGTCAAAGGGCAAAAAAGACCTAATGCTTAAGATGTACTAGACAAACAACTACCCCCATTTGGCAAATTATATACCTGGTTATATTTACAGACAACTGTAAAATGACAGGGCAAAGGTTGGCATGAAGATTTCATTCTAGCAGAGTGGTCTCTCCAGGGCATACTGAAAATGTGAAGTGGAACCCATCACATACTAGACTTATATGTAAGTTAAAAAAAAATACATGCCAATTTACTAAAATGGCAATGTTGAAAATGCAATTTAAAAGTCAGAAGTGTAAACATACTGAAACTAAAAGGCTTTTACTATAAGGTTTTTTTTACATTTTTCTTAAGACTTGGGCTCAATTTCCATTTTCAGTGGGAGTGAAGTGCTTAATAGTTTTATGTGTGTAACAAAAAAATATGATAAAGAACATTTTTATTCAGACTAAAATTAGGGTGAACAAAATGTGTAAAATAATGTAATTGATTCATAAGTAGTACTACAACTGCACTCAAATATGGCACAACTCTTTCTTGTATTAATTTTTAGCCTATGTAGTTTACTAAAGTATCTATCTATCTATCTATAGGTTTGCCAAGTTATAGCTTTACCAAGGTAATACTGGACTGGAAGTAGAAACCAACCTTGACTCCCAGTTCTAAACATTAAATTAGATTATAAGAATTGTTTATGGCCTAAATACTTTTATGCTAATTAACAGTAGAAAACGGAGATGTTCCTTACCATGTGGATACATGCTGAAAAACAGGTTATACCCTTTGAGCATATTGCAAGACTAAAGCCATTTCTAATTAACATAGATCAGCAATCCATGCACTAACTTTTCAAAATGAAGTTCTTGTGGAACTTGTCTTGAAATTTTAGACATCTTTGTTCCACTCTGATAAAAAAAAATACATTCAAACATTTATTCAGAACTAATGAGTTAGGTTTGTGAAACAAACTAATTTCAACAAGTTCTAGCTAACAAGTAAATTATATTTCTTTGCACACAAAATAAATTATTCATAACTTGACCCTTAGAAATTCAAAGTGTTGCCTCTTCACTGCATAAAAACTTACAAGTAGAAGAAATTAAATGAACAATTTTAATCAGTTTGTTTAATATATAGTCAGTGGATGAAATACTTTGAATTCCATTCAACTTGTTAGCAGAATCATCACAATCAACTAAAAATAAAAAAAAAGCAAAGGATGACTGTTGTGGCTTTTGTAAAACTTAATTTTATAATGAGATTTTAAGCAGTCAATATGAGCATCAACAGTATACAACTGTATGTTACTAGTCATCCTGATGACATAATCCTGCCACTTAGCAAGTTATTGTTCTCCCCATTGCAGTTGCTTTGGACAGTCATACCTTTTGTTTAGCTTCCATCTCCTCAAGATCTCTCAAATACCTCTAACGAAACTAAATCATGTTCTACCTTTAAAACCTTAGAATTTGGAGAAATTTATTTATTGTGCAATCTGCTGCCTGGAAATTAAATTTAATTTAATTCATTCTTGAGCAGCATTTACAAATTCACATATGGGCAACAATTTTCATTCAGTAAAAACTGAAGGGGGTCAAGACATTTGAAACTCTTTACTTTCTAATCAATTTCTGTAAAGTGCTTAATAATTAGAGGTTAATAAATGTCATCTAGTGGCTAAATGTTTATTCATACAAAACACTTATTTACATAAAAAGGATACCTTACAGCCATGAAGATTGTTAACTTTACACCAATGTTTTTTTCATATATCTGTTTGAGTATGTGAACCTGAATCAAAATTCACCTCTTTAAACTCCAAAGAGCTTAAACAAAGTTATTTTATCACAAGAAAATATGAATACCTAAAGTCTTCATCCAAAGTTTAATAGCTTTTTTTTTTTTTATATCTCCGACAACATAGCTACACTTTTATAATAGCTACAATTACCTAAACATTTCCTGACAGACCATGGGACAACTGCTAACACTGTAATATCATGTAACATTAGGTAACTAATCCACTCTTTACACTCCCCCAATTGCTGTTCACAGATTGCACATTTTCAATGTAGTAGTTATTCAGCTAAAGTTTCTCGTGCAAGTAAGGTACGCATAGAGGCTTCATGCTGTTTTTAAATTACAAGCTTAATTTGGTGAAATCTAGATTTCATGATCTAAAATACAGCTAAAAGTTCTACTTGTATGCTTGCTATTGCATACAGATAATTTATTCTTTTTCCTGCAACAAATTAAAAATATAGCAGGGAGTGTTTATACAGAGACACAAAAGCAGCATTGTTTAAAAAGGAGCATAGGCACAGTAGTAGACAGGCAATTAGGTATTTATCCTTTTAAAAGGTTACTGAAATGTTAAATGAAAGAAATAAAGCTGAGACAAAGAACTGTTTCATAATTTTATAAACATCCATAAATTGTATGCAAAAATATATATAAATATAAATACGCAATGTCACAGAATTTACTAAAACAGATTTCAACCATTACAAAATTAATTTCTAATTGCTTGTGATTTTTAACTAGTCAATTTTTTTTGCTTTTCTGTGATTGTGTTTCTGTAAAGTTAAACAAATGGATCTCAATCCTGGTAATTATTAACTATATAAATGCGACCATCAGAGACAGATGCCATTTAACCATGTTTTTCATTTATGGCCACAATGTCTCCCTACAATAATTAAGACTAAACCGATTACTACTTGTTATAACCAAAGTTTACATTGAAGTGTCCTTTTTACAACTATATTCTTTAAATATTGCAATTGAAAATTGTTTATTGAGAAATAATTACATCATCCAGTTGCCATGGCTATTTAGGCAACCGTATATAAATCAAAAAATGTTAATGACTGTAATGAAAATGCAATATAAAAGGATTTCATATGCTATTAAGAATACGTCATCTTACTGTCATCTTTCCTTAACACTTTTTTGAATACTCACAAATCAAATGACTGTCCATATTTTTTTCTTTGTTATTTATCATTATGACAGGGCAGGCGATACCTGCACTTGTTTTTCAATCAAAGCTACATAGGACTGTTTACAATACAGCTGTCATAGTGCTTTCACTATCTTCAGAATTAACCTCTGAAGCTAGGCAGAGAGCCAGCTTAAATGAGACTCAAAACAGAAAAAAAGCCCTTCAGGTAAACAGTATGATAAGCTTAGCTGCAAAAATTAGACATTGTTTTGAACTAAGAGGCAGTTGCTATAGAGACAGTTGCTAATTAACTGCATTCAGCCAAGAGAACAAAGGGCTTAAGGGCACTCAGAGTGCGGTTTCTCATAGTGAGCAATGCATAACATCTTATGCAATCCACGAGTCTCTCATAGCTAAAATACCTGAGTCTTTGCTTCAGTTGCAGATGCCATAAGAACAAGGACTGTCAACTAATCAAAATATTTACTTCATAATGAACTCATTAAAGCCTTTTAATTGCATTTCACTTGCATGTTTGAATTTAAAAATACACATTCATTTTATCAAATTAAATTTGGGCAGTAACAAGGAACCCAAAAATAAACACAATCACTCAACAAATAATTCTGGCTAATGGTATATTAACGTTCACCTTACTTATAAAATTAAAACTTCTTGGCAAAATATATCAAGAAACGTGTCACATTAGATTATGAACTATTTGTTAAGAAAGTAGAGTTTGTTGAGAAAGTAGTAAACAAACTGAGGAAAGGCTAAAGACAACTGTCAATACATTAAACAATTAAGTTAAGCATGTTTTCAGTTATAATCTTAAATAAAACTGTTGAGAGGTAAAACTACAAAATAAGGAAAAAGTATAATTCTGTATATCCTCTTTAAGTAGTAAAAATAATTTACAATTGTTTGCAAATTTACATATCATAGGGAGTAGCATGGTGACACAGTGACTGGTATTGCCACCTCAGAGATACAGCATCCAGGATTACAATTCCTTGCTCGATGAAGTCACTTGATGTCTGGTTAACAATTTGCAACTTTGTGGTTGTGCTTCAACTGCAGTGCACTTTTTGAAGTGTTCGGTATTAAACCGTAACTATTAAACAGGTCTACTTATTCGTCAAAAGTTTCTGCTTATCGGATTGCTGTGCAATATGTCTCATTCTGCCCATAAAACGTGGTCTGAATCCTTCTGTTTGCTGGTTGTCTCTGAGGTCTACAGTACATGCTGGGGAATCCAATGCTTCATACTGGGAAATGATGAAAAGTCTCCTTATGGACCAAACGCACATCTTGAATGTCAATATTAAAGCATACTTTACTGAACTGAAGCCACCGATTGCTAGTATGAAGTTCGAGCAATCCCAAATTAAAAAGAATTGAAATATATATTTCAGCGTTTTACAACATGGAGAAGAAACTAGATTCTTACTCAGGGAGACTGTTGCATTTAAAATAAAGTTGGCAGGCCAACAGGATGGTTTAAGCCTTGTTCACACGGGCGTTAAAATCGATCGTTTTTTTGCATTAGTGAGCGTCCGTGAGCTGGATCAAGCGGAGTGTTTTCTACACGTAGGAGTCAATGAGAGTGTTCACACGGGCTTTGGTGACGGCGCTTGTCCGCAGCGCGCTTATACGGCATCAAAAAAACGCTGCATGCAGCTTTTTCTTGGCTTTCAAAACCCAACGAACGCAAGAAAACCGCTTCTAGTTCGTTTTCTGCGCGTTTATTTTACGCTTCGGAGGACCGGATATATCCCATATATCGCATTTCTTCATAAAGCACAAAAAAACTTCCTTTAACCCGATGTTGTGCAGTCAGAGGATGAACCCAGTAGCGGCGGCAATTTTTCTCTCCCTACTACCAGATACGAGTATTTTTAAAACAAGAAGATTAATATCTAACATAGCAAAATGGTCCATATTGAAAGGAGGCACCTCAAATAAAACGACAAGGGCTTTCATATCCAGTTCCCGACACTGCCTCCACAGGTTAACACACAAACTACAATTTGGGCTGCAGGCTGGCGTTAGACAGAGTCAAACAAATGCCGGTGTAGAAGTCAATGGATCGCCACCACAAAATGCAACATAAACGTCTAGGACGTTCAGAGCAAGTTCATATATCCAAAAACTTAACACCCATGTGAACAAGGCCTTATAGCATTAAGCGGCAGCACTATGGAGATTAAAAAGGCCAAAAGGTTCTGCTTGAACTGGATTCATCCAAAGACTGTTTGATGAAAGCAAGTTATGGCATCCCTCCTAAACTACTTATTATGTTGGTAGTGCCTGATCATAGTTTCTCCATCTGTGATCGCAGGCATTCTTTGGACACTCGAACCATCCTCCTTACTGTTCATGGGGTCAATAAAGACATAGGTTCTTATCCAGGTTGATTTAAACATCTCCAGTTAATTTAAATATTTTTAAATAAATTATAGCTCTGAAAGAGTGGAAAAAAACTTTTTCAAAACCTTGGCTATTTTCTTATCACTATGTTCTGATTTGTGCAGCTCAACAACTTTTTGTTGCACATCATTACTGTGTTCTCGGGTCTTTCCCATTGTATGAATGATTTGAATTTGACATTTTTTTCCTCAGCAAATTCTGCTTTTTATTTACCTAGGATGTCAATATTAGTGGACTGAACAATATCATTTTAAACTTCCTATTAGCAAGGGTTCTGAGACAGGTCTGTCCCCAGTTGGAAAGTTGGATCACCTGACGCTAACTGTAGCACATTTTCTAACCCCCTATCTTCCACCACTGTTAGTGGTCTACAGTCCTAAGCAATCCATTTTGCGAGAGAATTTGTAAGTTTGACCGATGTTGACTTACGAATTTTGGTCCTGAAGCCAGTCAATTTATCAGGTTTGGGCTGCCGACACCTTTTGTTGGTACTTGAACTCGTATTGGTAGTGCTAACATCATACACAGTTTCTGTGCTTGCTGTAACATGTTTTGCATTTAGATGGTACCGTAAGGTTGAAGTGCGTCGGTGGTCTGCAAACTCCTGTTTGCACAGTTTGCACAAAACCACGCTTTTATCAAGGCTTCTGTCGGGAAGTCTTTTGAAATGAAATTTGCCTCTGATCAGTCCTAGCAACGCGCTTTCTTCAGACTCTTCCATTTTTGTAGCTCCGATGCGTGCATCAATGTAATCGATGTAGGAAATGATGCATTGACAAAAGTTCCCCTTTCCTTGGAATGCAAAGTGTTAAGAAAAGGAAACATTTTAAAAATAACGTAACATGATTGTCAATGTAACCTTTTGTAGGGTCTGTCCCTGAGATTTATTAATTGTCATCGCGAAGCAGAGTCTTACTGGAAATTGGAGGCATTTGAATTGAAATGGGAGATCAGAGAGTATAATGGGGGTGCGAGGAATACAAACTCTCTCCCCTGAGCAACTGTCAGTAAAAATAGTTCTATATATATATATCACTAAAAAAAGTCTCGGTGGCTGTAAGGTTTTCAGTAATATTCGTGGTGTCCCAACCCTCAAAATTAGATTATGCTCAGTAGTGCCTGGAGAAACCCTAGAGACAGCGTGTGTATTAATTTGCGGATTTTTCTGTGAGTATTTGGTGGCAGCGTCACAAAGTTGCTTCCGCAAGACCACGTTAGCTGCGGAGCTCAGCTCACTGAAGTGAATGAAATGAGGTGAATGGGAGGGGAGATGACGTCAATCCCCCCCACAAGCACAGTCTCTCGGAATTTGCATAAGCACAGTCCTTCACCAACAATTTTAACTTAGTTACAAAGTGATCAAAACTCTCATTTATACCCCAAGGCCCTCCTCATTAAACTTATATCCCGCAAATATCGTATTAGTAGTGGGCATGACAAACGCCAGCGGCAGCCTGTCTATAAACTTAATTTAAACTTACGGTTTAAACCGTGCTTTGTTTCCGCACTTATGAATATGCTTGTATGCGCTCGCTCGCTTCTCACTGTTTCGCTGCCTTTTCAATTGTATAATGCATGTTTTCTTCAGCGCTCTTTGGAGCTCCTCCTTGTTTTCTACTTACTGCCTATACATCTATATCTATATACACACACACACATACATATACACACACATATATGTATACCCTTTGGGGTTCGAGCAGCTGTTGCTGGGGGTACCAGAATCCATCGAGGAAGAAAAATGAAAAACATTATTTGTACAAAATTTAAATTTATCTATCCATTCCTAAATAATTAAATGGGCAGGCTATTTCGTATCAGTGCAATACGCTGCTTGTTAAGACGGATGACTCCTGCTCTTATGTTCACTTAGTTCTGCGTGGGTATTATGAACTATCGTATCTGTTCAAGTTCTATTTAAATTTTAAATAGAAGTAATTTTTATTAAGTCGACAGAAATATGTTTGGTAGGAATGTAAGTTAAATTTAGTTATTATTGCATACATTTTTCTTACCCATAGAAATTTAAAGACTAAATTCAACTTACATTCCTACCAAAGATATTTCTGTCGACTAAATAGAACCTACTTATATCCAAATAGAACTTGAAAAGATATATTTTTTCTAATCTGATCGCACATTGTAGAGCGACTTGACGCGTACCACATCGAGCCTGCAAGCTATTGAGCTATTACCTCCCTGCCTCAATAAGTCACCCTCGCTTCGCTCTTACTTTTTTACCGTTCATTTAATCATGGGTAGTCGCGAAAAAATGACAAAATGGGAGGATTACACTGAGTAAGGCTTTACCAAAACAATTATTGATGGCAAATAAAGTATCCATTATTCATAAAGATTCAATTGGTGATCTGTTTTTCTGCGTTAACCTCATATTTTATCATACTTCTCAAACTAAGGGGGTGCCAGGGTAAAATGAATCGGGAAGCGCTGATTTATATATATTGAATATATTGAAATAGTTTTACTGTCAAATAATACAAACAATACGCGGCACGTGTTTCGCCCTAATTCTGGGCTCATCAGGCATACACACTCACGGCATACACACTCACTGCACCCCCTATCGGGAATCGAACCTCGGACGTCAGCGCTAGAGGCGTTTATTTGACAGTATATAGATCGGGAGAGATATAAGATAACTATTGAATAGACAAACCGGGGTGAACAAGTTCCTTTCTACTGCAGCCACAGCCGCGACATCACATAAAAAACATCAATAACTCATAAACTTGCAATATTATTTAGGAAAATCGCAACATTCTACTCACCAAAAATTTGGATTATTTGTAAACAAAATCCATCCTCCTATCTTTCCTCATAAAAAGTTTAATTACTCTGTCGCACGGATTATCTGTGCACTTCAGTTCCATCAAAACATCCCTTTCTATCGCATTTGAAGCTAATGCTGAAAGGCGAACCCGCCCTATGGTATCTCTGGCATAAGTCTGAATTTGCTTTAGGGCTGAAAATGTCCACTTGACAGAAGCAGTGTACACGGGAATGCTCAACGCCAAATATACCAATGTGAACAGCTGCCCAATGCTCTCATTCAGATTTTTCTGATGAAGGAAGTCAAGGAGATTCAGTAGGAGATTTTCCTAAAAAATCATCCATGGCATACATTACAGTCAGTTTTGTTTTTAGCCTAGACAGATCAAAAAGCGCTCTGTGGCTCTTGTGTTAAACTGGAGAAGGCTGCATGCGTGAAATTTTTCTTGTATATATAGCAAAATACCCGCGCTTGGCAGCGGAGAAGTAAAAAGAAAAATAAACATTTTAATAATAACGTAACATGATTGACAATGTAATTGTTTTGTCATTGTCATGAGTGTTACTGGCATATATATATATATATATATATACATACATATATATATACACACATATATATATATATATATATACACACATATATATACACACACATATATATATATATATATATACACACATATATATATATATATATATATATACACACACACACATATATATATATACACATATATATATATATACATACACACACATATATATATATACATATATATATATACATACACACACACATATATATATATATACATATATATATATACATACACACACATATATATATATATACATATATATATATATTGTCACACACGTGCATGGGAAGCAGCTGAAGGGCTTAGACAATACTGTTTATACATCTGCCCAGGGCGGGTACGCTGACGCTCTTTCTGAGTTCTCTGCAGGTCTTACCCGGAAATCCCACCAGGAGCCGCCATTTCCAGGAAGGACACCACCTCCCGGTTCCGCCCCAAGAATGAGGTCACTTCGGTTCCGCCCCAAGGGTGATGTCACTTCAGTTCCGCCCAGAGGACGACATCATTTCCGCCCTCTGAGCTATAAAGCTCACTGCCTTGCTTAGGCAGGCAGTTCTGTTTTGGACTCTGTTGTGTAAACTGACTATGATGCCTCAAAGCTTTGCAGCCAGGAAACCGATTAAACGGGTGGCTGCCCCAAACCTTTCACGCCTCTGGTCTCCACTTATTACAGTGGCGTAGTCGGCAGGATGGTGTCCCTGAAGAACCCGGGACACGACCTTCAAGGAACCAGGTGGGTGAGTACCGGGCCGAGTTTCGGGCAGGGAGTGCGCCGGAGGGTCAGGAAGGACGGTGCAGGCTCTGCTCCACGAGCATAACCCGGGCTACCAACCCATCTCGTGGAGAAGGTAGAGGGGACCCACAGGCGGCTGGCTTCTGGGGAACACACACGAGTGGCTCAGTATGCTTCTGGGCAGGAAAGCCGAGCCCATCGGGACCAAGGTCCCTGTTAATGATGGGTTATCCCCAGGCCGGCAGGTAAAGAAATATAAACTGGGAGTTTAACCCAGTAAAGGGCTGTCAGAGCAGGCTATGGCTCTCTGGCAACAGGTGGGTGAGTGGCTACGCCATTTGATTGCCCCTTACAAATAGTGCAGCAAGTGGCCTGTTTTTGCTGGTACAACACCTACCCCAGGAATTTGCCCAGCCGCCTGGGGCAATTCCATTCAATGGACGAGCTGCTACAGCTCCTAAAACCCAGAGGCCGGCTGTGAAACCTGGGAGGGCAGAACAGCGCTTGTGGACTACCGGGAGTTATGTCCACTAAAGCAGTCCCTTCCACGCAATCCAGAGCCTGTTCGAAGTCGCCGGCCGCCTGGCTTGCGACCTGTCGGGAACAAGGCGGACCGTAGGGGACAATGGCGGGTTGTTTGTGTGCCCTTAGCAATCCCTGGCGGATAAACATACGGGAGAGCTTATTATTAATGGACATATGGTAACAGCGCTGTTTGATTCCGCAGTAACGTGTCTGTCGTTGCTCGCCGCTTTGTTCTACCGCAACAATGGATTAAGAAAAGACCAGTCTAAAATGTATACACGGAGATATCCGCCGCATAATACCGCCCGGTGTTACGTGTCTCGGAGGAACCCTTCGCGCTTACCGAAGCGGTACACCCGGATCCTCCGCTTCCGTAATCCTCGGGCGGACTGGTCTGACAGTAACGCGTAGTTTAGAAAGCATTCCCAAAAGCTTTTGGCCTCGTTATAGATGATAAAGACTCATCTCAAGCTGCTTCCACACCGTGTAATCAGCCGACAGGGAGTGGGCGGTAGGCCAAGAGAGTGACGAAGATACTCCCGGACCGTCGCGGGCTACTACGCCATCCACTAGCGCCCGCAGCGCAGGGAGGATTCTCCGCCCCTTGAGGTCAGACCGACCCGCTCTCTGAGTTGCACTTTCAGTTTAGAGCGACTCCGGCTTCTTTCAAGAGAGAACAGTGGAATGACGACTCTCTGAAGCACATAAAGAATGCAGTGGTTCTCGTTAACGCCAACGCGACGCATTTGCCCATGCCACAGGGACCTCACTTTGTCATGGATAATGAATTATTGTATCGGGTTGCTGAACATGAGGGGAAGGTCCGAAGTTGTTGCTAGTCCCGCGGACCTACCGGCGGCAGGTTTGCGAGTTAGCCCACTCTCACCTTCTTGGAGGCCATCTCGGCTCCGATAAAACATTAGAGCGCATTAAGCTCCGCTTTTTGGCCGGGATTAATGAGGAGGTTCGCCGCTTTTGCATTTCCTGCCGGAGTGTCAACTGCGGCAAATTCCTAGGAAGGACCGTGCTCCTCTGATTCCCCTTCCCCTTATTGACGTTCCTTTGACAGGATTGGGGTGGATATAGTAGGACCCTGGAGCCCTCAGCCCGAGGATATAAATATATACTGTCCTCGTGGATTATGCAACCCGATTCCCTGAAGCCGTTCCATTGCCGGCTACCACTAAAAATATTGCACGGAACTAGTAGGAGTCTTTTCACGTGGGCATTCCTAGAGAAGTCCTGACGGACCAAGGAACGCCTTTCACCTCGGAAACGCTCAAGGAGACTGCCAAGTTACTGAAAATAAAGCATTTAAAACCTCGTGTATCATCCTCAAACCGATGGGCTAGTGGAGAGATTCAATCAAACTCTCAAGCAAATGCTACGTAAGGTAGTCAGCAAGGATGGGAGGAATTGGGACCAACTCCTCCCCTTGTCCTCTTTGCCTACCGGAAGTCCTCAAGCCTCTACGGGTTCTCTCCCTTTGAATTACTATACGGAAGACAGCCCCGGGGCTTATTAGATATTTTAAAAGAGGGCTGGGAAGGGGAGGCACAGCCCTCCACTAACATTTTGGAGTATATCGCCCATTGCGCGATAGATTTGATGTAATAAGACCTATACTAAAAGTCATATCGAGGAGGCACAATCAGCACAGGCCCGCCTGTATGACCGTGTACGACTCTCCGGGAGTTCCAACCGGGGGATCGCGCCATGGTATTGGTTCCTACTTCACACTCTAAACTGCTCGCACATTGGCTAGGCCCCTACGAAATTAAGGAGAGGAAGGGATTGGTCGACTATTTGGTGAAACAGCCCAATCGCCGACCAGCTGAGCGAATATATCATGTAAACCTGCTGAAACCGTGGAAGGAGAGGGATCCCGATCCCTCCTCCGGACAGCCCTGCTCTCTCTTTGCGGAAGTAAGTGCCCTTAATTTCGCGAACAGCTATCTCCCAGACAGAGACAGGAGCTCAAGCAGCTATCCGCCGGTCCCAGAGGTGGTAAGTGAACAACCAGGTCGGACCTCTCTGATTGCGCACGACATAGTGACTGACCGGGGTGATCGTCCGTGAGCGACCCTACAGACTCCCGGAGGCAAAGAAAGTAGAAGTGGAACTGGAAATCAAGCGAATGCTGGCACTAGGAGTGATCGAGGAAAGTAGTAGTCCCTGGTCCAGCCCCATCGCCTTGATTGCTAAGCCTGACGGCAGTTGGAGGTTTTGCAATGACTTCCGTCGGCTCAACCAAGTTTCCCGATTTGATGCTTATCCCATGCCTCGCGTGGACGACCTCCTCGAGAGACTGGGACCAGCCAAATTCTTGACTACACTTGACATGACAAAGGGGTACTGGCAGGTTCCTTTAACGGAGTCCGCTGAAGGAAAAACGCGCTTAGCACTCCTAGCGGACACTGGCAGTATCGTGTCCTTCCATTCGGGTTACACGGGCCTGCGACTTTTCAGCGCC
>NC_053154.1:66880397-66897897 GCF_016835505.1 Polypterus senegalus | reverse complement strand
GAATGACTTTATATATTCAAGTTTTGCCTTTATATATTCCAGCGCTGACTTTATATATTCAAGTTTTGACTTTATATATTCACAAACAAGTTTTGACTTTATATATACACCGACGCTGACTTTATATATTCAAGTTTTGACTTTATTTATTCCGACAGTGACTTTATATAATCAAGTTTTGACTTTATATATTCGGGAATGACTTTATATATACAAGTTTTGACTTTATATAGTTAAATTTAGTCATCATTGCATAAGTTTTTCTTTACCATAGAAATTTAAAGACTAAATTCAACTTCCATTCCTACCAAAGATATTTCTGGTGACTAAATAGAACCTACTTTTATCCAAATTCGAGCTATTGAGCTGTCGCCTGCCTGCCTGAATAAGTCACCCTCGCTTTGCTCTTACTTTTTTAACGTTCATTTAATCATGGCTAGTGGCGGAAAAATTATAAAATGGAAGGAGGATTACACCGAGTATGGCTTTACCAAAACAATTATTGATGGCGAATCAATTATTCATAAAGCTTCAATTGGTGATCTGTTTTTCTGTGTTAACCTCATATTTTTTCATACTTCTTCTCAAACCAAGGGGGTGCGAGGGTAAAATGAATCGGGAAGCGCTGATCAATGTAATCGGTGTACCATGAAATCGTACATTGACAGAAGTTCCCCTTTGTTTGGAATGCAAAGTGTGATTAAATGCATTATTTTTTAACGCGTTATGGAGCACATGCATCGAAGCTTCTCAGCTGTGCTTGTGCTAAGAAAAGGAAACATGCTGTAAGGAACGAGCCTGCCAAATTTCAGCCTTTTACCTACACGGGAAGTTGGAGAATTAGTGAGTGAGTGAGTGAGTCAGTCAGGGCTTTGCCTTTTATTAGTATATATACATACAAACTATATAGCGTGTGTGGACTCTGCAGAGTGTCCCAAAGCACGATTGCCGCATCTATGGAAGACAGTTTATCAATTGCTGGGGCAACTGTGGGCTCCCAACGTGGAAGCTGCTCACAGCTTAAGCAGATCCGAGTCAATCACGGTCGTAGTATAAGCGATTGCCGTCGATGGGTGATGCAGGGAACAATATAAATGCGGGGAACAGGATTACTTGGCCACTAACCTGCCTGATTGCTGTGTCTGTGTTTAGGAGAATGGTAAATAACCGTGCTATTCCTGTTTTAAGCTGAATAAAGTTGGTTTTGTTAATGTACTGAGACTCAGCCTCATGTTTTGGTGTGCAAGACAGGGCCTCACATATCACAATATACATACACATATTATATTATATTAAACACACACATACACCTGGCAAATAATACTACAAAGAGAACACAACGCGTATTTCGCCCTAATTGGGACTCTTCAGGTGTTGCACCTTTGCTTCCCCTTGCAGGGATTGAACCTCAAACATCAGCGCCCGAGGCAAAGCCTCAGACATTGTAGCATGGTCGCTGTTGCTTACTTGAAAGACTGTAGATCAGATTATTGCATGCATAGGTCTGACCACATAGCATCAAGCTGATGAAACTTCTGGGATATTGATCTGGTCAGCTATGTAGCAGAGGGGGTTGTTAATCAATTTCAGCTGCTTTGGTATTAATGAAATTAACAGGTACACTAGTGGGGCAACAAAGAGACGACCCCCAAAACAAGAATGGTTTAACAGGTGGAGGCCACTGACATATTTCCCTCCTCATCTTTTTGGACTTTTTTTTTTTTTCTAGTTTTGCATTTGGCTACAGTCAGTGTCACTACTTGTAGCACGAGGCAATACCTGAACCCTGCAGAGGTTGCACAGGTAATCCAACTTCTCTAGGATGGCACATCAACACGTGCCATTTCCAGAAGGTTTGCTATGTCTCCCAGAGCAGTCTCAAGTGGATGGAGGAGATTCCAGGAGACAGTCACTCTAGGAGAGCTGGACAGGGCCGTAGAAGGTCCTTAACCCATCAGCAGGACCCGTATTTGCTCCTTTGGGCAACAAGAAGCAGGATGAGCACTGCCAGAGCCCTACAAAATGACCTCCACCAGGCCACTGGTGTGAATGTATCTGACCAAACAATCAGAAACAGACTTCATGATGGTGGCCTGAGGGCCCAACGTCCTCTACTGGGCACCGTGTAGCTTGTGTGGCATTTGCCATAGAATACCAGAATTGGCAGGTCCACCACTGGTGTCCTGTGGTTTTCACAGATGAGAGCAGGTTCACCCTGAGCACATGTGACTGACATGAGGCTGCTACCTAGGACACAAAAAGCAGCTCTGACTTGTCATGGTGGTTTTAAAAAGCAGTCAAAGATCAGGAGAATAATGGTCTATAAAATACAGTATTGTAGGCCTGCTCCTGATAAATGGGCCAAAAATAAAACCCCAAGAAAGGCTTTAAGACCGAGAGAAAATGGACTTTGTATTGAAGGTCAGGTGTTGTGAAACTACACTCTCGGGGTAGAAATTTTTATTTATAAAGACTGAATCTAGAATATTGGGAGGTGGAAAAGCAAGGGGACCAACCATAACAAAAAGAGAAAAACAATGTTAGGCTAAGTTAGTAAATCTGATAGTAAATTTGATATCCCTTTACACATTTATCCTTTGTTTATTTTTGTTATATGAAATCCTTATTGATATACTGTATTTTGCCACTTCAGCTAGTACTGCAGTGAGCTATAGGTGGTGCTGCACTATAAAAAGAGTGAGATACACTTTCATTATTGCATCGAATAATAAATACAGAGCACAGCTGGTACAGTCAACTACCTATGATTTTATTTACATTCAGGAGAGCAGTAATAAAACAGTTGATTTGTTGAAAACAAATAAATATTAAGGCCTCTGCAATCTGGTCACAATCAGCCTACTATAGTTCTACAACATACTAAATCAGCATGACAATATTCAGCCAAGCCTATGAATATTATATACAAAAACGAACACCCAAAATCAATACATTTTCTGACAAGTTCTCAAAGCTAATGAAAGCAAGTGTTAAAATACTGGTACACTTTGATGTTAGCTAACTACAAGCTCAATGGACTTGTCTTAAAGTACAGTCTTAAAGCTAACTGCCTTTACACTGTAGACATGGCAATAAGTATGTACTGAAAGGCACTGACTATGGGCTTACCAACTGTTACATCACTTTTTGCCACCAAATACCAATGACGCTCCCATCTACCCCATCTTTCCAGTAAGGCAAGCATAAACACTTCTTACAGTATTTGGCATTTTCCTGTCTCTGGATAACATTGAAAAAATCAGTTCCTAAAAAGTAATGTTAAAGACTACCCCTTATCTTTAGCAAAACAGCATTTACTTGAAAGTCAACTACAATATTCTGATTTTGATTTTTTTTTTTTAATCTAACCTGAGCTTAGTTGACAAATCAATAAATTAAGCCTCTTGTCAAATTTCAGCTATTTTTTTTAGAGCTAACATGCAGAATCATTACACCAGCATGCTACTGTGTTCCAGGGCCATCTTCAAATGTACTGATTCCAGAACTGTGGATTGGTAATGTTTACTCCCTACAATAATATCATGACAACGCAGTCCGTGGTCTTATAACCTTTGCAAGAGGTATAGCTAAGTCACTGAATCACTGGACAAATAAAGCCATATTTTTCCATTGGCACACTTAAATTGTACACAAATAATTACAGAAATTTTACAACAGTATCAAAAACAAATATGAAAAACTATCATACAAGTTTAACAATCTAGCCTTTTGCAAATTCATCATTTTTTTTCTGTGAACAGGTGATCTACTTAAAAATGCAGCAAGCTTCAAAACTTCATGTTGTAGCAGAAGTAAAAAATCTTTAATCAAAGTAGCAATACAGTTGCTATTTGAACAATGAAAACAAAAGTGTGCCGATTCTAACATGGAAATATCACTGAATTCACTATGGAATACACTTCAGTGAAGTTATTGGAAGGGTCAGGGGAGTGTAGCCTTCAGTGACAGTACATAGTAGAATTTAAATCTTTTTGCATGCATTTTAACATTTGCAGAAAACAGTGCTCTTCATTTAAAAGCAAATCATTTAAAACTTTACAAAGCAAATGTATTTACTTAACATTAATCCTGTGCAAAGTGAGCATTTTTTTGGCAAAAATAGCGCACTCGGGATCTGTGGTCTAAAATCTCTTTGTACCAGCAGCTGAAAAGCTTCATTACAACGCTTTGCTTTCCAGACTTTACATTTCATTTGGCCAAAGGGGTCACATGACAGCTGCAAAGTAATGCCCTAAGGGTTCTTTCTGCCTTCATTTGACACTGACAGGCTGTGAGAGACTCCAACACCACAGAAAGAAAATATTCCTTCTTTCCATTACATCACCCAGCCAGCAATGGGGGAAGGGGCACAGCTGGTGGCAGCCACAGTACCATCTGCTCTTAACTAATAGTTCATGCTGTTTTACTTATAGACTCTTACTTCTAGAGCTAAGGACATTAATATCTGGTTGCCACTGGCAGTTAGACTTTACTGGCCTTTAAAATCGTGAATACTCATTTGGATGTTTGTTACGTTACCATTATCAAGTTATTTTATGCCTTTATATTTTAATGTTTGCCAAAGATGCACATTAAAAATCAGTAACATTTTCATTACTTTTTCAATACTATTTTAATGAATATCATTACATTTAAAGGCAAACTATACATCACCTTTAGAAACACTTTAATATTAGGAAAACTACATCTGGCATTTAATGTATTAAATTATTGAGCTTTCATCACAATATTTTAAAATAAAAAAAATCCACTTTTCACTTTTGACATATTTTAATTGACATCTCATTTCCAGATGCTTCTAGTCCAACATCAACATTCAGTGTTTTGACTTACCGTACATCTTGCCTTCATCTGATAAGATAATTTTCCTCCTCCCACATGGAGGGTAGATAGCCAGTGCTTCCTGGAAACTCTGTTCAATGTCAGGGCTCCAGACACCTTCTGCATCATTGTCAATGGGCTTGTCTGCAGAGTCGCTCATCCTTTCAATATCTTCGGCAGGACTTTCACTGCCGCTCCAGCTGTTGGGATCAATGGTGATGGCTGGTTTCTCCAAGCCAAAGCCTGGAGCCTAGTAAAAAAGAAATCTAAAAAAAAAAAAAAACAAAACAAAACACACACACAAAGAAATCAGCAATATGAAAGACATTGGACTTGTCTACCAGTTTTCAACTTAATGAAAGACATTGAATAATACTTAATTACAAACACTTCCACATTACATGTAATTAACATAGTGAGTACGTTTTGGAAACAAAACTAGACAAATTGTGCGTTACACTCTAACACTTACTAGGTTAAAATACGTGGCAGCTACCTACATCAACTGTATTAAAATATAAGTAAGCAATGAGCTGGGGTCAGTTTAAGTATATCTGTCAACAGAACTTATACAAAAACTGACCACTGATATTCACACTTCAAAAAAATCAATATATTCTTTTTCCAAAACTGCTTTTTTCATTTCAAGGTGATGAGGAGCCAAAGACTGTTCTGGCAATATTAGGCACCAAGGAATAAACACAGAAAAGCTGTCCATAGACTAATTTAGATTGTTTTCCGTGATTTTTATCAGGACACATTTTTATTTTACAATATATATCACATACTTGCTTTGCAGGTTTTACCTGGCCCTGAATTTCAGGAAGACAATGACTTTCCAAAAACAGACTGACAAATCGGTAAAAACTTTCTTACTTTTAAATAATATTTTTATGTGTCTAGTGGCTTACAGTCCAACAAGATTGCCAACTATGTGATGCAGAGAAAAAACAATGATCAGCTTCCTAATACTGTCCTTGTAGAAATGTAAAAACAACTGTATTATGGCACCCCATCTAGTATTGGCTACTACTTTGTGCCAAATGCTGCAAGGATTGGCTCCAACTACTCAAGTCAATTTGGAAAGAACTTCAGAAATTTTATTAAATAATGTGAATGAACAAAAATCACTTGACTAAACTAATTTTTACATTCATAGATCAGTCAATGACACCTTCTTTAGGACATGTGCTCTGCAAATAGATTGAACAAGCAAATATAGGTATGTAAATTCAAGAGTAAATTCATTTTCATTATACTTTTCTTAAGACAAATTATTGCCCGATAATCACAGGTTCGTTACATTTAAATATGACACTTATTACATATGTGTGCTGTTTAAAATGCATTATTGTACCTTTCACAGTTTTGGTATGATTCAGTACAAAGCATGAAAGAGATACAGTGAGGGTGTGAATTGCCAGGAGCCCCCCCAACATAAAAATCACAGTATCACATTAAAATTATTTTTTTCACATATGACAATATTAAAAATTGTGATTCTGTTCAGCAATATTTTGCAATTTATTTTTTTATTGCTTGACTAAATTTAATGTTAACAATCGTCTCCCTTAAGGCAAAATTGTATCAATTTACAACAAATAAAAAGAGAAAATACATATTTCCTCAAATCTTCCCACCTCCCACAAGTATATTAGCAGTCTCCAAGGTAAGACTAGGAATATACAGCACAAACATACACAGCCTAAATGTAGCACTGGGTGAGTCTATCAGATGTCTGTAGTAATGCTGCGGACTGATATGTGAGAGTTTAGTATATTTCACACTAAAATAATATATTGATAAAATATCAATAAATAAAATATTGAACAAATATGTGGTATTTAAAGTCTTGAGGCGATAAAATTACACATTGCCGTAAGATGAACGTAGTCTATTATGCATTATTTTTACAAAAAATCATTAAACTTTAATACATAACTACATGTGTTGGACAATATTGAGCCCTTAAATACTAATAAAAGTTTCATAGCTTCATGCTAGTTAATCAAAAAAGGAGTAACTGGGTTATAACATGTTATGGCAAATTAACACAACAGCCAAAAAAAAAAAGTCTACAGGAAACGCAAAAACTGGAATAGTTTCAGCTAAATGCTAAATTTAAACAGTTAATCTAAATGGGAACGAAGAATTTAGTATACAAGTATCTGAAGAAATGCTAATAATTGACTGCCATAGAGGTCCCTATACTTATAAATGCTGTTAAAAATCCTAGCCTCCTTGTCCTCAGTGTATTGATGATCTATCTAGCCCAATGTCCTTAAATCAGTGAAAGGTACAGGTACCATTTGTCTTTGACTTCAATGTTTTCGCCTATTAACTGAAATGAAAAACCTTAAAAGCAGAAAATGTAATTAAAAATAATTACTATACAGAACAAACAGTGACATAAAGCATCCATCCATAAATTTTCAGATCATACTTGTGTCTGTAATAGTGCTGAAGGTGAGGCAGAGCTTATCTCAGCTGCCTCAGGCACAAAGCTGAAATCAGACACCCAACCAGAGTATCTCTGAGATTGGGAGGAATCCAAAACAGAGAAAAGAGAACCCTCACAGACATGGGGATATTGTACAGCTCCAGACAGACAGTGACAGAAACAGGGAACACACACAAGTTTAAGAAGCTATCTAGCAGCTGTGCAACATACTACACAAACTATGCTGCCTAAATACTCAGAACTATATATAAAAATGTAACCAATTTTTGTTAAAAACACCTAATTCATATGTACATGACTATGAAATGTAACAAACTGGTGTCAGACTTGCACAGGTGCTCCAGCCTTAGACCATGGCTCCTCAAGAAGTATTCAGATAAATATATGGATATTCTATACTGTTCACTATATGAAAAGGCAAGAACTTGTGATATTATTATCATATTAAAACCCTTAACTCAGATTTAACTAATGATACATAAATATTTTACACCTCAGGTAAGAGTAGGATAATTTATGTTGAAGGATTTAAATTATTTCACTATATTATTAAAATCTATTTTGCAGTTATACATTTTATAGAGATACATACATTTTTTAAAACTCTTGAAAAACAGCTCAATAAAAATACAAAATTTTTGAATCCTTGAACTGTGCAAAAATAAAGCCAGCATTAACAAAAAACTATAAGGAGGGGGCGCGTTTTTAAAGACACTTTTGAAGTTCTATGTTAGGACAGTTTCCCCTCCCTCCTCTTTCCCTCTGGCAAAGTCCTATTCATGTATCACAAGCTGTTATAAAATAGGACTAGAAGCATATGTTTCTTCTAGAATGTCAGTCTGTGAGGGGGATGGGGACAAGCTGTTGGAAAAAGCTCACACTGAGTGGAGGCTGCATTTACTGAATTCCGTTTTTGTGTGCTGAATGCTGACACTGCAAATCTTTCCTGCACTCTGATTGGGGGTGTGGGGCACAAGCAGTTCCATTCCAACCACTAAATAGCTCACTCTTTTCTTCAAATGAATAATGAAGTACATGGCTAATCATTTCCAGCGTGGCATAATATATAATGTGGTCATTAGATTTAAGCTTCAGTACAAAATGCCGAAGCCCCCAACCCCTTGCCCCAACACTACCCAACACATATTTAGTAATATATATGTAATTCAAACCATTTCTGATTACTGCTTTATCCTACAAATGCATACCAGAACAGGAAAAGAACAGTATGTAAAATATTCCACTTGGGCTTTCATATTGCAGGAATATATGCACTACAAGCATGTAAAAACATCTGAGTAGGTTTCAATGCTGGAAGGAGTTTTAAAGATAATATGTTAGTCATGATAAAACAACTATAAAGCTTTTCCTTTTATAATATAATCTGCAGAGCAATGCAGTTTGAGCTCAGACAGACCCAATGACTTGCTCAGTCAGACAAAGAACTGAGCGAGAGATGAACTTGTGACCTGTTGTTTCAAATCAAGCACCTTTGCAATTAAGCCACAAAGAGGTGAAAATAATTCAGAATTGCCAGCTGCTCTTTTATTTGAAACAGCACTTGTACACTGTAAATAAATTAATACAAACAACTTAACTGAAGCAAATGCGACAAATGTAAGACTGACACACCAAGAAAAAATGTAATCATTTGTTTGGACAAAGAGTAGGCTATTTAAAAAATAACTTTAGTGAACTTTAATTCACTTTAGGTTTCTAAAATTTTGTGAAGATCAAATGCAAAGGTCCCCAAAAGAGGACTGTGAGGCATACATGTTTCTAAGTATACAGTATATGAACCTTCCTCTAATTGGTTTGGCCCCCTCTGCCTAATTTAGTTTGACTTTTCTTAGTTGCACATCTGGCATTTTTGGGAGAACATGTGCACTATGAAAACACTTTGAAATGTGTGAAAATGGTCTATATTTGCAATGAAACACTGCATTGGTAGCTTATATTTTATTGGTGACACCCTGATAGATTTTTCTCACCAGAACTGCAAAGAGTTGGTTAAAAAAATAAACCTCAAATAACAAAAAAATACTACAGACTGCTGTGATTCTCAATCACATATATACACACAATATCCACAAATTCCTTTGACTTAGATTTTGAACAAGGATAGTCAAAACTTTCACTGTTTTTATTCTATCATGTGCTTCTATGAAACAGAAGTACCAAATGAAGGAGGATGGGTCCTAATTATTATCCACTCAAATAGGTGACAAAAATGGCAGTTAGTTCATCCTTTAGCTTTTATTTCTTCTGTGTATTTCTGCAGTTACTTATTTTATAACATTCATTAAAATGCACAGTTTTTGAATTGTGTCACGCATAAAAAGAAATGCTTGTAAAGATGAAGAAAAAAAAAAATCACCCAAGAAACAGAATAGCATTAACACTAAAATCCCTGAAGCCTATGAAAAAACTCAATTCTGGGCCACCTTAAATTCCTTCGCACCTCTTCATTATCGTCTTTTGTTTTTCAAATGTGTCAATCAGCACAAGCAGCCTGCTATTCCATCCCATGATACTGATGCAAAGAACCCACTGATTGAATAGTATGTACAACCTAACCCTTAAAGACACAAATGTTTGTATTTGAACAAAAGCCTTAATAAGTCTTTTTCCATTTCCAAAAAAGATAACCCATGTCATATAGTATGTTAACTTCCACCAACACCTTTAGAAAAAATGCAAAACACTATTCACTGGATATTTAGACTTAATCTTGAAACGCAGGACAATTATGAATAAGTCTTTTTTGTAACTGAAGAAATATGCATGGTTTATGTTTATTTACAGTGGCCTTTAACAGAAAATGGGAAGGGAAATTAATGCAAAAACTAGCACTGTGCATAACTGAACTTTTACTTTTTTAATTGACCTTCTAAGTATAAAATGGCCAAACAGTCTAAATTGCTTAGCTCAAAACACTTCAATGTGTTTAACCAAGAGAGAAGTGACAGTGCATGGCACTGTAATTACAAAACGAAAACTGGACTTCTTTGCACCTAACCAGAGTAGCCCACATACAAGGCAATAAAATATACACTGTACAGAATATTTCAGCTGTTTATGGAAACATCTGTCTGGTTGTATTTGGTTTATCAGTAAAAACACAGTACTAAATCTTTATTTCCCCACTACATATACAGTATTTCCTCTAATAAAACTTTTAAAACTGAAATTGCCTGAAACATCCATTAAATTCCAAAGACACCTTGCCGCAAGATCTCTGAAAAGGATGGATCTTTAATGATTAAATCTATCAATCTAGGGATGCACTCATTCTAGCAAGCATTGGGCACAAGGCAGAAACAAACCCTGGACAAGACATCAGCTCATTGCAAGGTGAATACCAGCACTAGCATACACTAGCATAACTTTAGCATCACCAAATCTGCATATCTTTGGAAGGAAACCGGAGCACACTTTGGAAACCCATCAGGGAATCATGCAAACTCCAGGCAGGGAACACCAGCAACGTGAAACCCTTGCAGACAGCAGTGCTACTGCTCTGGCACCGTGCCACCCCGTATGTGTAATTGTTAACAGTATTCATTATTTAAATTAAGTTAATGATTTATCTGTAAAATAAATACTTTAATGCATTTCATCATGAAAGTGATATTAAGTTTAACTCTAAGGATTCTAAATGTGCAGAGATTCGGAATATGATAAATTTAATGTGTTCTGTGTAGTGATCTATTGCTGCTGCTGTGAGGTCAGGAAGAAGCCCCAGAAGCACTTAGCGATTAACAACTGGGTCGGTTTTAAGAGGATGTTTACGACGGTCTACTTTAATGATAAAGAGGTTGAAGTGGACATTTCAAGATTAAAGCCAAAATACATATACGTACTCATACATATAATAAATAAAACTAATACCGCACTGTTCTTAGAGTTCCAATCTGGCCATGCCATGAAACAGCAATGCAGGACTGCGTCGTTCCATTATTTAAAGTCGTGGTCCAGCTGGAACGATTATTTCCTATACGTAAAGATGCTTCACATACCACACAAATGACAAATTTTGACCGTATATATGACATCAGCATTATTTTTGGCATCATTATTATACTTTGTACACTTCTGACTTTTAGTGTTTTGCATGTTTATAGTAGAAAGGTGAGATTTAATAAATACATCATTTTTCGAGAAATAATGTTAAGGAGGTTACAAAACAATAGGCTTGTTAGCTTAACAGCAACGTGTACAACACTGGTAGACTTTTTAAGCATGTGGTCCTTGTATCGTCTTGATAAAGACCTTATGAATATCTAATAGATTAGATTTTTTTTAAGGGTTTGTACTGTGTATATTATTGTTTGTGTGTGTGTGTGTGATACAGTTTACGTTTGGGCAGGAAACAATTACTACAAAATTAAAATGCTATTCCATATTTAAAACTAGCAAAATACCCGCGCTTCGCAGCGGAGAAGTAGTGTGTTAAAGAAGTAATGAAAAAATAAAGGAAACATTTAGAAAATAACGTAACATGATTGTCAATATAATTGTTTTGTCACTGTTGTGAGTGATGAGTGTTGCCGAGATATATATATATATATATATATATATATATATATATACACACACACACATAAACATATATATATATACGTATACTGTACATATCTATACATATACACATATATACACACACACATATATAAACATATATATACATATACATACATATCTACATATATACACACACAGCTATTTAGTATCAGTGCAATACGCTGCTTGTTAAAACGGATAACTCCGCTCTTACGTGCAAGTCTGCGTGGATATTATGAACTATCGTATTTGTTCAAGTTCTATTTAAATTTTAAATAGAAGGAATTTTTATTTAGTCGACAGAAATATCTTTGGTAGGAATGGTAAAACAGACAGGAATATTATTAGTGAATAAATCAACTCAAACCTTAAACAACTTATAATATTTTGCTCTCCATAAAATATATCCTGTCTAAATTATACAAGTTAGAAATAAAGTAAGCGTTAAAAGAACAAACATTCAAATTTCTTTACTCTTATGTAATTTTATATAAAAATAAACTTAGATTTTAAATATCCCAAAGATTTTGCTCTCCATAAAATATATCCTGTCAAAATTATACAAATTCAAATATGAACATGCTGCATAACAAAACCTGGAAATATAAATAAAATGTGTTCCTTTCAGCAATAACAAATCAAATCATTCAGTTGTCTTTGCTCATATGTCATTTTAGAGCTGGACGCCTGGCATCTTTTTGGCAACAAGTTCGTTTCTGTTTGGTGTGAGGTTCTGTGTTGTGGAGATTCTCAGGATGGATTGCAGGTGCTCATCAGTGAGGCGACTCCTGTGTGCTGTTTTGTTAGTCTTTATCACTGAGAAGAGCTTCTCACACAGATATGTGCTACCAAACATGCACAAGGTTGAGCCGCATGTAGGCGGACTTTTGTTCTTCAAAGTCACCAAAGCGCCGTGCAAACTCAGTGCGCTCAGTTTATCAGCAAAGTGCGTATTTGGGAACACCGTAGTGGCGACTTGGTTTAACATTACTTGGCAACAGGGAAAGTGGGGCAAATTGCACTGGTGCATTTGTGTCTCCCATAAAAGCAGCTTCACTTGAAATCACTTTGTGATTGGGCGGGTAAAGCGTCCGCTGAAGTGTCAGATTCTTATTTAATTCTTCTGCTTTCTGTATCTTCTGCATTGCATTCAGGTTACCCTGATGTTTTGTCTCATAGTGCCGTCTTAGATTAAATTCTGTAATTACAGCCACATTAGCTCCACAAATGAGACACACGGGTTCAGTAAACATATACTCAGCCTCCCATCGGTTTTAAAGGCTCTATTTTCAGAATCAACTTTTCTCTTCAGCATCGTGTGAGCTAGCCGCAATAACTTGCAGCATCATAAGCTAGACTTGATTAGCGGTAAGTGTTGGCAAGGCAGCTGAAGCGCTGCATTATGGGATCTGTAGTTTATTGTGTTACCAGCGCTTCATATACCGGGCCATTAATAACAATAATACAGTATATAAAATGATCTCGCGGGCGGATATAATTACGCCGGGCGGATGTATGACCCTTGAGTTTGACACATATGGACTAAATAGAACTTGAAAAGATATATTTTTTAAATGTGATCGCGCAATTCAGATAGAGTTGCGCACTACAGCCTGCATGCCTCAATAAGTCATCCTCCCTCGCTCTTACTTTTTACCGTTCATCTAATGAATACACTGAGTATGGCTTTACCAAAACAATCATTGATGGCGAATAAAGTATCCATTATTAGTATGTAGATCGGGATATATATATACATATATATATACCCGTGTATCACTAGAGTAGTGTGTTAAAAAGCTAGAAAAGAAAAGGGAACATTTTAAAAATAGCGTAACATGACTGTCAATATACAGTATTTGTTTTGTGAGTGTTACTGAGTGTTGCTGTCATCAAGGATTTGATTATCATTATTTCTTTCAATCAGGTTCGTATTTGTAGGATGTGTTGTGTTCAAGTTACATTCCGTGTTTGTCAATCGTTGTAAAGATGACAGGTTTACATTCATCGATTAGTTTCTTACTGCATCAATAAACAGCTCGTCTTCTTCTTTATCTGAGACCTGACACACTGCATGCGGGTTTTTACACTGTCTTCCTTTAGCGGGACATTGACTTTTTCCACGTGTGCTTTGTTTCGCAGTAGCTGGATTTATGAATATGCTTGTATGTATCAGGCGCTTCATATTTTTGCTGCCTTTTCAATTGTGTAATTGGTTTTGTTCAGCGCTCTTTGGAACTGTTGCTTTTATCTGTGCACTCGTCAGTTCCGTGAGCCGCTCGGTGTACATGCATCGAAGGTTCCCAGCTGTGCTGGTGCCATCTCGTGCTATGTCCATGGCTGTATTTAATGTTACCTTAGTCCTGGCACTTAAAACTTTCTCTCGCAGTTTAGCTGAGTTTGTGTCAAACACCACCCTGACCATCTCATCTTCCTCTCCATAAGCACAGTCCTTCACCCGTGAATATTTAGTGGGAGTTTGCTATTGGATTGCTGGCGGACGACCTTATATGGGCAGGCACTAAATTACAAGCGCCAGCGCAGCCTGTCTATGAACTTAATTTAAAGTGTAGGTTTACATCGTGCTTTGTTTCGAGTAGCAGAACTCATGAATATGGTTGTATATGTCACTTTCGCTCGCTTCTTATTGTTTAGCTGCCTTCTCAATTATATAATGCATGTTTTCTTCAGCGCTTTTTGAGGTCTTCCTGGTTTTCTATGTACTGCGTGATTACGTGGGAGCGTGATGATGTCACGAAACTCCGCCCCACGGCGTTGAAGCTCATCTCCATTACAGTAAATGGAGAAAAACTGCTTCCAGTTATGACCATTACACGTAGAATTTCGATATAAAACCTGCCCAACTTTTGTAAGGAAGCTGTAAGGAATGAACCTGCCAAATTTCAGCCTTCCACCCACATGGGAAGTTGGAGAATTAGTGATGAGTCAGTGAGGGCTTTGCCTTTTATTAGTATAGACTAGCAGAATACCCGCGCTTCGCAGCGGAGAAGTAGTGTGTTAAAGAAGTCATGAAAAGAAAAGCAAACATTTTAAAAATAGCGTAAGATGATTGTTAATGTAATTGTTTTGTCATTGATATGAGTGTTGTTGTCATATCTATCTATTTATATATATATATATATATATATATATATATATATATATATATATATATATATATATATATATATATATATATATATATATATATATATACAAAATACCTGCGATTGCGGAGAATTAAAAAGAAAAGGAAACATTTTAATAATAACGTAACATGATTGACAATGTAATTGTTTTGTCATTGTCATAAGTGTTGCTGGCATATATATATATACACACACACACAGACACATATATAAACATATATATACATATAAACATATATATAAATATATATATATATATATACATCTATACACATATATATACAGTTATATATATATATACACATACACACATACATATATATATATATACATATATATACACATACTGTATATATACACACACATATATACATACTGTATATACAACATATACATATCTACATATATACTGTATATACACATATATATACAAATCTACATATATATATACATATATATATATATTAGGGGTGGGACTCGATTAAAAAAATTAATCCAATTAATTAGAGGCTGTGTAAGAATTAATCTTGATTAATGTATGTAATCACTACGTAAATTTGCCCCAAATGCAAATGTTTTTTTTTTAATTTAAAAGCGGTTTTAGTGGGCGACAGAATCAAATAATAGACATGGACATGAATATTGTAAACTGAAGCTGTTTTAATTTCTGAAAAAAAGCTTTTAAACTGCATTTGAATTCAAAACAGAAACAAAAATATCATCCCTGGTTAAAATTGGGCAGACTTAAAAATAAAGTGGTAGTTTAAGTACTTTAAGTACATTTTCAGAATAGTATTGTCTTTAAATAATAATAACCAAAATTTCAACATAAAGTGCAGTTTTCTTCTTAAAAAATAAGTCAGAAACATAAAAGGTAATTTGACCAGCTTACTCTTTAAACTCTGAGTAACATTAGCCAAAATTATTTTGTACATTAGGCTAAAACAGTGTGATCATTGAACATTTTGTAATTAGATGTATTTAGAATTACTACGGTCACGGAAGTCCAATGATCCCCAGTAAGAGCCACAAAGTCCGCTTTCTGTAATGCATCTAATTTTGCTTGCTTTTCAGTGTGCACAAAACAATGCTTTTATCAAGGCTTATCGGGAAGTGAAATGATCAGTCGTAGGAGCGCGCTTTATTCCGACTCTAACATTTTTGTAGCTGTGATGTGTGCATCAGTGTAATGGATGTACCAGGAAATCATGCATTGACAAAAGTTCCGTTTGCTTGGAATTGAAAGTGTGATTAAATCGTTATTTTTAGCAGCGTTATGGAGTACATGCATCGAAGCTTCTCAGCTGTGCTTGTGCTAAGAAAGGGAAAATTTTAAAAATAGCGTAACATGATTCTGCGTTAACCTAATATTTTTCATCGTCCCAAACCAAGGAGATCGAAGGTAAAATGAATCGGTAGCGCATACATAGTCAGTACATCCCTCTCGGGAATCGAACCTCGAATATGCGTTAGAAGCGAAGACTCTACAATTGCCACAGCGTGTGGCTTGTCTATGCTAAAGTATGTATTGTAGATCGGGTATATATATACATTTATATATATACCGTGTACCAGTGGAAGTAGAAGTTATGAAAAGAAAAGGGAACATTTTAAAAATAGCGTAACATGATTGTCAATATACAGTAATTGTTTTGTGAGTGTTATTGAATGTTGCTGTCATCAAGGATTTGATTATCATTATTTCTTTCAATCAGGCTGTATTTGTAGGATGTGTTCAAGTTACATTCCGTGTTTGTCAATCGTTGTAAAGATAAGAGGTTTCATTCATCGATTAGTTCCTTACTGCATCAATAAACAGCTCGTCTTCCTTTTTATCTGTGATGTGACAAACTGCATGCGGGTTTTTTTTTACACTGTCTTCCTTTAGCAGGACATTCACTTTTCCACCGTGTGCTTTGTTTCGCAGTAGCTGCACTTATGAATATGATTGTATGTATAAGGCGCTTCATATTTTTTGCTGCCTTCTCAATTGTGTAATTCGGTTTTGTTCAGCACTCTTTGGAACTGTTGCTTTTGTCTGCGCATTGCGTCAGTTCCGTGAGCAGCTTGGTGTTCTTGCATCGAAGGTTCCCAGCTGTACTGGTGCCATCTCGTGTAATGTCAGCTAAGACCCGGCACTTAAAAGTTTCTCGCAGTTTCAATGAGTTTGTGCCAAACACCACCCTGACCATCTCATCTTCCTCTGCATAAGCACAGTCCTTCACCCGTGAACATTTACCGGCAGTGTTTGTATTGGATTGCGCTGATGGGCGGCCTTATATGGGCAGGCACTAAATTACAAGCGCTAGTGGCAGCCTGTCTATGAACTTAATTTAATATAAACTTACGGTTCCGCCGTGCTTTGTTTCCGCAGTAGCTGTACTTATGAATATGCTTGTATGCATCATTTGCTTCATAATGTTTTCTGCCTTCTCAATTGTGAAATGGCGTTTTGTGCTCATCGCTGTTTGGAGTTCTTCCTTGT